>NC_059104.1:148378171-148603171 GCF_020740685.1 Jaculus jaculus
TGCTGCAATTATTGCTCCTATTATTAATTATTTTCTATTTTATTTGTTTGCACATATGTGCCTATGGGTGTGTCAGGGTCACCTGCCACTGTAAATGAACTCTTTTTTTTTTTTTTTTTGAGGCAACCTTCACTCCAGTCCAGGTTGACTAGAACTCACTCTGTAGCCCCAGATCTCATTGTAATCACCCCACCTCAGCCTCCCAAGTGCTGGGACTAAAGGCATGCGCCACCACACCCAGTGCAAATGAACTCTAGATGAACGTGCCACTTTGTGTCTGGCTTCATATGGGTGCTAAGGAATTGAACCCAGCCAGCTGGCTTTGCAAGCAAGCACCTTAACCCCTGGGCAATCGCCCCAGATCCTGACCACTAGTACACTACTATTTTTTTTCCTTATTTATTTATAGATAAAGAGAGAAGGGCAGAGAAAGAGAGAGAATGGACATGCCAGGGCTTCTAGCCACTGCAAACAAACTCCAGATGCATGTGCCACCTTGCACATCTGGCTTACGTGGGACCTAGAGAATCGAACCTGGGTCCTTAGGCTTCACAGGCAAGCGCCTTAACTGCTAAGCCATCTCTCCAGCCTATTATTATTATTACTATTGTGATTGTGGCATGTCTGAGCCCTTCACTCGACCATGACAAGGAAGTCCAGCAGGTGCAGAGGAAGCCAGGCTATGTCTTACCCTGTCTTCCTCACTGTGCTGGAGCGGAGAGGGCAGAGGAGGAGCCGCGTGACTAAGTGGGCTGGCAAGCAATTTATTGGAGGAGCTCATTTGGTGACTCTGATTCTAAGTTAATTAAAGATGGCCACTAGGGGTCATTGCCATGGTGACAATTAGGCCAGAAAAGAGCCTCATTAAGGTGTGGTTTTAACCAGGCCAGTTGTTTCTAACCTAAGATCTGTGAGAAAGGGAGTTAGCTTGTCTCCCTTTTCCCTTCCTTATGTTTGTGATCCACTTCTAGACATTCCCACTGAGGAAGGAGGCAGAGGAAGTGTCCTGGGCTGAGACTGACCGGCGCAAGGCAACAGGTTTCTGCTCTGCATGCTCTTCCAGGAGGCCCGCGGGCAGAGCTGGCGGGAAGGAAGAGGATTGTTTTTCAAAATGGCTCTGCTTGGGAGACCTTCTGGAAGCAGAGAAACGCTATGTCTTGTCATGTGATCTGGGTGAACTGTGCAAGCTGGAGTACGGAAAAAAGGAGATCTGAAGCCTGTCTCAATCCAGAACACTGTACAAGGGACATGTTTCAGGACTGAGTAGATGGCTCAATGGGTCAAGCATTTGCCGCCCAAGCGCAAGTGTCTAATAAGGGCAGATCCCCAGGACCCACAGAAAGCCGATGCTATAGCACTAACGTCTTTAATCCCAGCATACCTGGTGTGGGCAAGAAGGGACATAGAGACAGAACAATTGCCTGAAAGTTTGTGGGCCATTTAGGCTCACAAACGCAGTTGTGAAAAATGAGAGCTCCTGCCTAAAACAAGGTGGAAGGCAAGGACGGACACCTGACGTCATCTCCTGCCTTCCACACGTGCTGTGGCATGTGTGTGCCCACCTCACACACATGAACGTGCGCTCACACAAAGAATGGGTTTCTGGGGCTGGAGAGATGATTCAGCAGTTAAGGCACTTGCCCACAAAAGCTAACAACCCTGGCTTGATTCCCCAGCACCTACATAAAGCCAGATGCACAAAAGGGGCACATACATCTGGAGTTTGTTTACAGCAGCTGGAGGCCCTGGTGCTCCCATTCTCTCTGTTTCTCTCTCTTTCTCTCTGCTTCTCTCTCTCTCCAATAAATAAATATTTAAAAATAAAAGAATTGGGGGGGGGTCTGAAGAGATGGCTTAGCAGTTCAGTGCTTGCCTGTGGAACCTAAGAACCCCAGGTTGAGGCTGGATTCCCCAGGACCCACATAAGCCAGTTGCATATGAGGGCACATGCATCTGTAATGAATTTGTTTGCAGTGGCTGGAGGCCCTGGTGCACCGATTCTTCCCCCCCCCCCCCTTTCTCTCTGCCTCTTTCTCTCACTGTCTGTCACTCTCAAAGAAATAAATAAAAATAAACAAAAAATTTCTTTTTTAAAAAAAGAATCTGGGCTGGAGAGATAGCTTAGTGGCTAAGGCACTTGCCTGCAAATCCTAAGGACCCATACTTGGTTCTCCAGATCCCATGTAAGCCAGACGCACAAATGTGAGGCAAGCGCAAGGTCACATATGCTCACTAAGTGGAGCAAGTGTCTGGAGTTTGATCACAGTGGCTGAGACCCTGGTGCACCAATTCTCTCTCTCTCTTTTTCTCTCTCTAAAACATAATTTTAAAAAGGAATTTATTATTATTTATTTATTATTATGGCATCTCAAGGCAAGGGGATTGCGAGTTCCAAGACAACTTGGGATATATAGTGAGAGATCCTGTCTCAGAAAGAAAAGAAAAAGCAAAATAAACAAAAGAATAAAAAGCATACCTTTTTCTTCTACAGTAATACACATTTATTGAGAAAAAAGAGAAATCTACCGAATGTCCCGAAGAGACTGTCCTCTGGAATCCCATCGCAGCCTTACTGTCTGTTGACATTTTCCGTGTGATAAGAGGCACACGGGCTACAGAGAGCTGGATCCAAAGGAGGGGGAAGGGGACACGGACTTTGTCATTGGTGCCCTTTTCTGCTGTTTGTATTTTCATCAGAATGTCAAATAAACTGCCATGAAAATAGCAACTAATGCCGCGTTTCTCTATATATCCATCCAGATGCATCACACATTTTTCTCTATAAAAATAGAGGTCACATTGTAACTGCGATTTTGAAACCTGAATTTATCATGGCAAGATAACAAGATGTCTTGAACACTTTTCCAGGATGTTACAATTTCTTATAACTTTTTTTTTTTTTTTTAACATTGTAAACTATTCAAACTGCGCAAAGGAAAGACAGGACAGGCAGGCTTCCTGCCTGGGTCCCCTGTTCCTTGGTTCCTTTCTGCCGAGACAACTGTAATGCCTGTTTCTCTTTTATCTGTTCAGGGATGTTCTATGTGCATATAAGCACATATGTATTCCCATGTAGCGGTGTGTGTAACAAAGTTTGTGTATGATTTGCCCTGTTTCGTAACATGATTTTCTATTCTTTCTTTTCTTTTGTTTTAATTCTTTTAATTTTCAAGGTAGGCTCTCACTCTAGCCCAGGCTGACCTGGAATTCACTATGTAGTCTCAGGGTGGCCTCGAACTCACGGCGATCCTCCTACCTCTGCCTCCAGAGTGCCGGGATTAAAGGCGTGCGCCACCACGCCTGGCCTTGCATTTCCTTTTTAACTCCATAATGTGTCTTGGAGTTGGCCCCACATCAGCATGCATAGTCTTGTTCTTTTCCTAATGCTTAGCAGGCTGCAGTAGCTGGGGGTCTCTGGGTGTAAACAAGAGGTTGCTTTCATCCCTAGAGGGCTCCCAGAATTCAGCACAGAGACCAGCACATAGGAGCACCCTGGAGATGCTTATGGATAAATAAGAAAGTGCAGGCTCCAGGGACAAGAGTGGACAGGGACTTCCATGGATGGCTCGATGGCCTTGCTGAGGGTGTGAACGGCCTCTGCTTAGCCCAGTTCCCACCCCTCCACAAAGAGTAAACACCACAGCAAGGTGGGGCTTGAAACAAACCTTTCTGCTAATATGTAAAGCAGCATTCGATTCTAAAGTGAGATTTCTGTTTTCCACGTACATTTCCATTTAGTGGAATATTCTAATGTCTCATGGGATTCAGGCCGAACTTCTGTTATGTGTGACTGTCAGAAACTCTAGTCCACACCTGTATCAGTTACTTTCTTGTTACTGTGACCAAAGACCCAACAGAACCAACATCAGAGAAGGCTTTAATTGGCTCACAGGTTTTAGGAGACTCAGTCCATTGCAATAGGGAAGGCTCGGCCGGGGTCATAACAGGACGAGCACCCGGCTGGGCACACAGCACGGACTGCTGGTGCTCAGCTGGCATTCCCTTCCTCTCTCTTTATCCAGTCCATGGTGCCAGTTATAATCAAGGTGGGTCTTTCCTCCTCAGGTAAACTGCTCTGAAGACCCCCTCACAGACATGTACAGAGATGTGTCTTCTAGGTGATTCCAAATCCAGTCAGCTTGCCAATGAAGACTGTTGACAATGAAGATTAACTATCACATGGGCTGGAGAGATGGCTTAGCAGTTAAGGCACTTGCCTGCAAAGCCAAAGTACCCAGGTTCGATTGCCCACTGCCCACATAAGCCAGATGCACAAGGTGGCGCATGCCTGGAGTTCGTTTGCAGTGGCTACAGGCCCTGGAGCACCCATTCTGCTACCTGCCTCGCTCTCTCTCTTTCTCCAAATAAATAAATAGACAAATAAAATAAAATTTTAAAAAGATTAGCTATCACCCCACCCCACCCCTGCTTATCAAGCTCCCACAATGCCTTCATTATATGACAACCAAGATTGTCCTACAAACACTTCAGTGCCCCTTGGGAGCTTGATGTACCTCAAAAATCCTCTCCTCTGGGCTGGTGAGATGGTTTTGCGTTTAAGCGCTTGCCTGTGAAGCCTAAGAATTCCGGTTGGAGGCTCAATTCCCCAGGACCCACATTAGCCAGATGCACAAGGGGGCGCATGTGTCTGGAGTTCGTTTGCAGCGGCTGGAGTGCCTTGTGCGCCCATTCTCTCTTTCTCTATCAAATAAATAAATAAAAATAAAAATAAATCCTCTCCTCTGGCCCAGTCGGGTGCCCTTTGTTCAGTCTGGACTGAGGTGACTGTTGAACCCAACTGAGGGTCTATGAAGGAAGAGGGAGGAAAAGAAGGGGGTGTCTGTCAACGACCTCCACCCCGTTTCATGCTCAGCCATTTCGAAGAGGGTTTGGTGGTGCACCCCTAGGTTCCCTTCCCGAGCTGGAAACTCACAGGAGAAAGTTCCCCCAGCTCGGAGTCCCGGTGTGGGGGTGGGGCACCCCCGGGCACTGACTGGCACAGACAGTGCTGTTGCCCGTCATAAAGGAAGGAAGAGGCAGAGAAGGTGCAGGTGGGTGCTCCCTCTTCTAACTCCTGTTGGGTGCTGCTCCTCTGGGCTCTGTTGCTTTGTCTATCACACAAAGCCCCTTTCCTGCTACCAGGTCATGGCTCTGCCTGCTGGGGAGTTACCCATCTTTTATTTTTCCTTATTAATTTGTAGGAAGTCTCTCTTATGTCTTACATCTTCTATTGATGTTTTATTTATTTATTTACATCTATTTGAGAAAGACAGCCCCCACCACCACCACACACACACAGAATGGGCACACCAGGGCCTCTAGCCACTGCAAACAAACTACAGATGCATGTGCCACCATGTGCACCTGGAGGAATTGAACATGGGTCCTCAGGTTTCGCAGGCAAGTGCCTTAACCACTAGGCAATCTCTCCAGCCCGTCTACTGGCATTTTAATGTTGTAGACATTTCCTTAACTGTATTATAAATTTTTTAAAACTTATTTGAGAGAGAGAATGGGCACTTGTTGCTACTGTAAATGAACTCCAGATGCATGTGCCACTTTGTACATATGGTTTTATATGGGTACTGGGGAATTGAACCCAGGATGGTAGGCTTTGTTAACAAGCACCTTTAACCATTGAGCAATCTTCCCAGCCCTTCTTTTTTTTTGAGGTAGGGTCTCGCTCTAGCCCAGGCTGACCTGGAACTTCACTATGTAGTCTCAGGATGCCCTTGAACTCACGGAGATTCTCCTACCTCTGCCTCCCGAGGGCTGGGATTAAAGGCGTGCGCCACCATGCCTGGCTCTCCCAGCCCTTCTTTTCACTTTACATAAGTTTTTTTTTTTTTTTTCTTCATGGAAGTTTTAAATTGTACAGGACACAGTCTGTAAGTTCATAGCCCTAAAGATACAGCATGATGGGGCTGGATAAGCTGATGCCTGTCCTGTGCTGGTGCGGCAGAAGGAGCGGGTGGCCAGCCCACAGTTCTGTGACACGAGCATGTCACTGAGCCTGGACAGAAGATGTCCAGAGACCTAAACCAGGGTGCCCTTTCCCTCCCCTTTTTAGGAGACATGACAGTGGCAGCTCCTAGGACTGGGGATCTTGAACCCATCAGTAACCATGACTGACTTTGGGAGGCACAGGGTCCCTGTTGGGGAAAGGGGTCCTTTCTTGGCCTTGGGAGTGAGGTGCGCTGGGCATCAGTGTGGCCAAGCGGAGGTCACTGAGGTCTGGGAGGCAGAAGATGGGCGGGGGAGGGGGGTGAATCTCAGCCCTGCAGCTAACTGGCTGTGTGACCTGGGGGCAGTCCCTGCCCCTTTCTGGGCTCAGCTTTTTCTTTTGTTCCACAAGGAGTTCATCGTCATACCGCCAAAGTGCTCCTTCCCTGTTGTACGCCTGTCACTGACTCCCCACACCCCTTCCCTTGGAAAAGCGTCACAACTGACAGCTGTCTGCCTGTCTGCCTGCACCAGGGCCAGGATGGGCTTTCCGTGAGGGAGTCTGGGATTACCCAGAGCCTCAGGAATGTGCTCCTAGGAGGGTTGCAATTCTGAACCTCCCTGGTGACCCTAGCCCTGGATGTATAGTCAGGTCCTGTCCCTCTCATAAAGTGTCCCAGTTCCCAACATATCAGGCCTACTAAATAAATATACTCACGGCTGGGCATGGTGATGCACACCCCTAATCCCAGCACTCAGGAGGCAGAAGTAGGAGGATCATCATGAGTTAAGACCACCCTGAGACTACATAGTGAATTCCAGGTGAGCCTGGGCTAGAGCGAGACTCTCTACCTTGAAGAAAAAAAAATACATATCACACTGAATATAGCTTACTGTGTAGGTTATATAACAATCGACGAGTGGGTATGAAGGAAATTAAACATTTGTTCATTTAGAATTTTCAGTTTTCTTTTAAAAAAAATTGGAAGCCGTCCTTTTGTTTGGCATGCCCTCGTATTTTGGAGACCTAGAATAGCTCGCAGGATGAGCCCTGTGCTGACCTTTCCTCCCCAGCTCTGCTTACCTGGGCCAGGCCACCTCCACCTCCTCGGGACCCGCGCTCCAACTCTGAACTCTCCATTTCCGTCTTTCCACTTCACACGACACAGCAGTCAGCTGGACTTTCAATTGAATATTCTTTATTTAGTTTATATTTGCAGAAGGGTGAGTTGATGCGTTCATCTGGTCACAAATCTCAGAATTCAAAATGGGTCCTTAGGCTTCACAAGCAAGCGCCTTAAGGCTCAGAATTCAAAATGAAAGTTCCTCCCCTCCCTTAACCCTGTGCCCAGTTTAGAGACAACCCCCAAGGAAATGAATGCCTCCTATTTTTGTGTTTCTTCCAGATATAGTCCATGAGATTCATAAGGGCATGCATGCAATTTTTTTTTATTTTAGGGTCTCACTCCTACTTCTTAAAAACATGATGAGCCAGGCGTGATGGTGCATGCCTTTAATCCCAGCACTCAAGGGGCAGGCGCAGGAGGATCGCCATGAGTTTGAGGCCACACTGAGACTACATAGTGAATTCCAGGTCAGCCTGGGCTAAAGTGAGACCCTACCTCGAAAACAAAAACAAAATCCCACAATGATTGCCAAGAGAGGTGGTTAAAGACTTTAACCCCAGCACTCAAGAGGCTGATGCAGAAGGATCACTGTGAGTTCTAGGCCAGCCCGGGACGACAAAATGAGGTACAGGCCAGCCTGGGCTAAAGTGAGTGAAACCCTACCTCGAAAAACCAAACAAATAAAAAATAACAATACTTCCTCCCCCTTTTCTTTTCTTTTTTTTTTAGGTAGGGTTTTACTCTGGCCCAGGCTGACCTGGAATTCACTACATGGTCTCAGGGTGGCCTCAAACTCATGGCAATCCTCCTACCTCTGCCTCCCAAGTGCTGGGATTACACTTGTGCATCACCACACCTGGCTCTTTTTCTTTTTTAAACTTTATTGACAACTTCCATAATTATAAGCAATAAACTATGATAATTCACTCCCCTCCCCCACTTTCCCCTTTACAAATCTACTCTCCATCATACCCCCTCCCTCTCTCAATTAGTCTCTTTTATTTTGATCACATCATCTTTTCCTCCTATTATGAGGGTCTTGCGATGGCACTGCAAGGTCATGGATATTGGGGCCAATTTGTGTCTGAATGATTACATTGTAGGCAGTCCTACCCTTCCTTTGGCTCTGACATTCTATCTGCCACCTCTTCCACAATGGACCCTGAGCCTTGGAGGGTGTGATAGAGATGTCCCAGTGCTGAACACTCCTCTGTCACCTCTTCTCAGCATTATGGTGCCTTTTGGGTCATTCCAGTGGTCACCAGCATCTGAAAAGAGAAGCTTCTCTAACCAAAAGTGAGAGTAGAATTAATATATGGGTATGAAAATTAAGAAACGTACTTACAGGGCAGTTTGGTGGGCATAAAATGTATGCATTTAGCCAGACAAGAATAAGTGTTATACTCCTAGGGCTCATGACCTCCTGCACCCCCACCACAGGCTTTTGATTAGGTTTTTCAGTATCAGGCATGTATTCCCTCTGCTGCAGCAGGCCTCCAATCCAATTAGAGAGCAGTCAGTTTCCCCCATAACAGACATGCCACTATAGCTTGCAGTGTCCACTGTTCATTAAGGCTGATGACTTCTGTCTCCCACAGGGCTGCATGCAGTGCAGTTGTTTTTTTTTTGTTTTTGTTTTTGTTTTTTCAGCTTTCTGGCAGCTGGTCTACAGGAAGGAGGTTTCCAGCTCAGCTCCATCTTGATTTCTCAGTGACCTTGCAGCCAAAGCATGTGGAGTCTTCAATAATATCTTTCTTTTTCTTGTTTCTTTTCAAAGGTTACTTATTTATTTATCTGCACATGTGTGCGTGCATGTGTGTGTTTCTTGCCACTGCAATCGAACGCAGTCTGTCCGTCTTTACCGCTGGGGAATTGAACCCGGACCCTGAAAGCAAGCTCCTTGAAGGGAGGAGCCATCTCCCCAGCCTGGTTTGTCGTGTTTCTTGAGATAGAGTCACTGCCAAGCGCCTGCTGGCCTGGAACGCTCTCTGTAGCCCAAGCTGCCTTGGAACTGGGAATCCTCCTGCCTGGGCCTCCCAAGTGCAGGTGTGTGTCACCCGGCTGAACCTTCGTGTGGCTTTTAGCCTGGGACGTGGAGGTGCCTGTGGCCCCGCTATCTCATGATCTCTTCTGGAGTGCGGCTCTCCTGGCTGCGCGAAGCTGAGCCTGGCTGCGCGTCTCCTGTGCGGGGCCACGCGGGCCACGAACCAGGCACCGCTGGCAAGGGCTCGCTGGAGGTTCCTAGGGGCGCTGCGGCGGGGAGCGTTTTGACACAGCGACACCTCGTGGCGAAACCCGGAACTACAGCGAGGATGGGCCGGGCCGAGGGTCGGGTTTGATCCTCGGTCTTCCTGCCTCTGGGGACCGAATCTCCAGCACGCACATTCTCTTCCTTCTGCCCACTCACCCCAGATTCCACTTTGTGGCTGATGTTCAACCACTGCCGAGCTATGACCCACCTTTCCATCACTGGGATCGCAGTGGGCTGGGGTGACTTACCCACCCATTCTGTTTTTAGGCGCTTGGCAGAGGAGTGGGGGGAAGGGAGAGAGTGGTTTCTTTGAGACAGTGTCTTATGTAGCCCAGGCTGGCCTGAAACTTGCTTTGTAGCTGAAGCTGGCCTTGAACTCTGGATCCTCTGGCTTCCATCCTTCCAGGTGATTGGATTACAGGTTTGTGCCACCTCCTCCATTTTAGAAGCAATTTCTTCCTCTATAGGAAGAAATTACAGACAGTAATAATCATAAATGAATAAAAATTAATAAGTGGCAGCCAGCCAGAATATTCTTTTACTTAATTTTGTATATGAACTTAGGCCATTTCAAAAATTAATATACTAAGAAATAATCATAGCACAAAAAGGAAAAAAAATGGGCAAGTGCTTTTAAAAAGGAAAGAGGCATATACTTCCATCTTGGTGTGTCCCAGTATGGAATAACATTACATTGGACCTTAATGGGAATATTAAAATGTTACAATTTGCAAAAAAGAAACTTTAATCCAGGAAGCTAGGAAAGGGGCATGGTATACAGGAGGACTTCAGAGAAAGGGGAAGTAGATATGGAAGAAGACGGGTGGAAGACTGGGAATAGAAAGGTTTAAGTAGGATCTGGGAGAGGGGATGGAGTAGAGAAGGGAGGAGAAGAGGGTTAACCCTAAAGACAAATGAAAAAGCCACATGGAATCCTTTTTTTTCTTTTTCTTTTTCTTTTTTTTTTTTTTTTTTTTTTTGAGGTAGGGTCTCACTCTAGCCCAGGCTGACCTGGAATTCACTATATAGTCTCAGGATGGCCTTGAACTCACAATGACACTCCTACTTCTGACTCCCAAGGGGTCAGATTAAAGGCATGCGCCACCACACCTGTCCAAAACCCTACTTTATTGGTCAACTAATTATAAATATAATTAAGAAGCTGGGGAGATGCTCAATGGTTATGGATGCTTGCTTGCAAAGGCTGCCTGACCAGGTTTGGCTCCTCAGTACCCATGTAAAACCAGATACACAAAATGGCACATGTTTCTGGAGTTCATTTGTAGCATCAAGAGACTCTGAAGTGGGTGGCAGTGACCTTGGGATGACTCAGAAGGCATCATGGTGACCAGAGTGCTCAGTACTGTGATATCTCTATCACACCTTCCAAGGCTCAGGATCTATTGTGGAAGAGGTGGCAAAAAGAATGTAACAGCCAAAGGAAGGGTAGGACTCCTTATAACATGCTTCCCCCAGACACAAAATGGCCTGGATATCCATTACCTTACAGTGCCTGACACTCCCTACACAAAACCATCATAATAGGAGGAAAAGATCATGACATCAAAATAAAAAAGAGACTGACTGAGATGCGGAAGGGATATGATGGAGAATCGAGTTTCAAAGGTGCAAATGGGGGGAGGGAGGGTATGACCATGGAATAGTTTTAATAATCATGGAAGTTGTTAAAAAAAAATTTAAAGACACTGAAGTGTTCTTTCTCTCTGCTTACAAACAAAGGAAAATATTTTTGAAATTATAATTAGAAAATTTTCAATTTAAAACATATTTTCACCAAGAAACCCCACAAAAGCAAAAGTCAAGCTGGGTGTGGTGGTTCATGCATTTAATCCCAGCACTTGGGAGGCAAAGGCAGGAGGATCGCCATGAGTTGAAGGCCACCCTAAAACTACACAGTGAATTCCAGGTCAGCCTGGGCTAGAGTGAGACCCTACCTTGAACACACCCCCCTTGCCAAAAAAAACCCTCATATTTTTAAAATTCAGTAAAATATTGCCTTTATGCCCTAAGACTTGCACTTTCCAAACAAAACTATTGGTTTCACAACTCACTTTCCAAACCCTTGTTTTAAACTTAGGTTTTTTTTGGGGGGGGGGGTTGCTAGAATTTGAACCCAGGGCCTCACAGGCACTCTATTACTGAATTACACCTCCAGCCTTGGCTTAATTTTTGTTCAGTACAGTGGTGGGAAGCAAACCTAGCCCCTTGGGCATGCCAAATATATGCCTTAATACTGAGCCATACCCCCAAACCCCTGCTTTAAAATGTGACCCCAAATTAGAGGCGGGGGTCATGGCTTGGTGGATTAAGTGCTTGCCATACAAGCATGAGCACATGAGTGCCCATACTCAGAACCTCAGCACCCATGTTAAGAATCCACACACCTTGGCAGGCATTTGCCATCTCAGCCACTGCCGAGACAGGAGACTGTGCCCGACGCTGAAGGACGATGAGCCTGGTGAAGTCAGTGGTAAGAATGTGAGGCCTTGCCTCAGAGGAAGAAGCAGGAGAAAACCAACACCCAGAGCTTGTCCTCTGCGCTCCACTTGCATGTTGCAGCATGCACGCACCCGCACACAAATAACAGGTGCACTCACATAACACAACCACGGAAATTTTAAAATAATAATATTTCATCACAAATAAAATGAAGTACTGGAAATGACTCAGTAAATTACAACCATGAGACCCGGTGTGGGAGCCAAGGATGAAACTAAGAGTTCTTGGAATTAACTTCTTTTTTGTTTATTAAAGATTTTATTTTGATTTACTTATTACAGTCAGAAAGAGAAGGAGAGAGAGAGTAAGTGAGAATGAGCATGCTGGGGCTTCTAGCCACTGCAAATGAACCCCAGATACATGTGACACCATGTGCATCTGGCTTACATGGGACCTGGAGAATCGAACCTGGGTCCTTAGGCTTCTCAGGCATGTGCCTTAACTGCTAAACCATCTCTCCAGCCTTTAGCTTTTTCTTTTTTTTAAAAAAAAGATTTATTTACCTTTTTAATATTTTATTTGTATTATTATTTATTTATTTACAAGGTATGGTCTCACTCTAGCCCAGGCTGACCTGGAATTCACTATGTGGTCTCAGAACAACCTTGAACTCACAACTCTGCCTCCCAAGTGCTGGGATTAAAGGTGTATGCCACCACGCATGGCTCCTTTTTAATATTTTATTTATTGAGAGAGAGAGAATAGGTGCATCAGGGTCTCTATCCACTACAAACAAACTCCAAATGCTTACTTGTGCCATCTGGCTTACGTAGGTACTGGGGAATCAAACCTGTATCCTTAAACTTCAAAGGCAAATGCCTTAACCACTAAGCCATCTCTCCAGCTCAGAATTAATTTTTAAAAAATTATTTACTAGAGACAGACTGAGAGAGAGAGAGAAGATGGGTGTTCCAGGGTCTCTAGCCACTGCAAACAAACTCCAGATGCATGTGCCATGATGTGCATCTGGCTAATATGGGACCTGGAGAATCAAATCTGGGTCCTTGGGCTTTGCAGGCAAGTGTCTTAACCACTAAGCAATCTCTCCAGCCCCAGAATTAATTTCTTACTTTGAGACAGGGTATAGTCTCGGCTGGCTTCTAACTTGCAATATAGCTGAGGCCAGCCAAGTTCTATCTGCCAAGTTCTGGTATTAGAGACATGTCCTGCCATATCCAGCTCTTGGAATTACGTCTGTATAGAGCATTTGAAGCCTACATGTTTATTATTAAAAACTCAACAAGGCTGGAGAACTGACTTAGTGCTTTGGCAAAGCCAAAGACCCAGGTTCCATTCCCCAGGACCCATGTAAGCCACATGCACAAGGTGGCACATGTGTCTGGTGTTCATTTGCAATGGGTGGAGGCCCTGGCGCGTCCATTCTTTCTCTTTCTTTCAAATAAATTGATTAATTAACTAACAGATTAAAATATAAAAAGACACAGATCTGCATTGTATCTCTCACCTTGAGCAGGCCAAGTCACAGGAAAATAGAATACACAGGTTACCAGGTCTAGGTGAAGAGATGTGGAAAGTTATTGTTTAACAAGTTTAGAGTTTTTGCTTGGGATGATTTTTTTTTAAGTCCTGTGAATGTGTAATAGCGATATTCACACACCACTGCAATGGACTTGATTTTGAATTGCATGCTGTATTTTCTCTGTTTCTTTTTTATGTGATGCTGGGGAACAGACCCAGAACCTTCTAGGTGCTAGACGTGTGTTCTACCACTGAGCTCCAGCAATAGGCCTGCACTGTACACTCGAAAATGATGAAAATAGACACACTGAAGATGTAACTCGGTGGCAGAGTGCGTATTTAACTTGTATTAAGCCCTGGGTTCAAGTTCCATCACCATACATACAAGTTAAATTATCCTAACAAGAGAGAAAAATAGACTGGGCATGGTGGCACACACCTTTAGTCCCAGCACTCAGGAAGCAGAGGTGGGAGGATCATCATGAGTTCAAGGCCAGCCTGGGACTACATAGTGAATTGCAGGTCAGCCTGGCTAGAGCAAGATGCTACCTAAAAAAAAAAAAAAAAAACTGAAAACTTAAAACAGGGGTAGTCATGAGCCCTAGGGGTGTAACATCTGTTGATGTCTGGAAAAATGTATATACTACACTTATCAAACTGCCCAGTAAGCACTCCTCTTAATATTCATATCCTTATATTAACTCTACTCTCACTTGGGTAAAGAATCTTCTCTTTTCAGATGGCAGTGACCTTGGGATGACTCAGAAGGTATCATAGTGCTGGAAAGAAGTGACTGGAGTACTGAGTACCATCTCGATCACACCTTCCAAGGCTCAGGGTCTAATGCGGAAGAGGTGACAGAAAGAATGTAAGAGCCAAAGGAAGGGTAGGACTCCTTACAACATGCTCCTCCAGACATAAAATTGTCTGGATATCCATGACCTCACAGTGCCTGACACTACCTACACAAGACCATCCTAAGAGGAGGAAAAGACCATGACATCAAAATAAAAGAGAGACTGATTGAGATGGGAGGGGATTTGATGGAGAATGGAATTTCAAAGGGGAAAGTGGGGGGGGTATTACCATGGGATACTTTTTATAATCATGGAAAATGTTAATAAAAATTGAGAAAAAAAATTAAAAAAAAAGTTATCATTGTAAGGTGATAAACGGAAGAACTGAAGGTGGGCGGAGAGACAGGCAGGGTCTTGCTGTGCAGCCCAGGCTGACCTGGAGTGCCGAGGAGACAGCCCGGGGGCTCGCCTCCTGGTGCTTTACGATGGTTCTTAACTTCTCTGCACTTGCTTACCCCCAGTCAAATCTTTTCTACCTCCTGGCCTTTGGGACAGCCCTGGTGTGTTTACCTTTGTGGCTCAGGATTTGTTTGTTCCTTTCTCTACGTGTGTTGTCTGTGGGCAGGGAGGTTATCTTTGAGTTTCCATTGTGTATGTCTATCTATGCCTTTCATATGTATATTCATGTATCTTCCTAAGGCGTGTTCTCTGAGGATTACGTAATATCATCAGTGTTAGGCCACCGTCCCAGGGTCTACAACAAGAGCCCCGCCTCTGGCTAGACAGATGATGCGGCAGGTAAGGCGCTTGTCTGCAAAGCCTAATGACCTAAGGACCTAGGTTCAATTCCCCAGGACCCCAGTAAGCCAGATACACAGCGGGGCACATATGTCCGGAGTTCATTGGCAGTGGCCAGAGGCCCTGGCATGCCCATTCTCCTCTATCTGCCTCTCTTTCTCTCAAATAAATAAGTAAATAAATAAATTATATTATGAATATTTCAGATGATTTTCCTGGTGACTCCTAGTGCCTTCCAAAAGACCCAACTGGTCCCACACTTGCTCATCCACAGACTCCCAAAGTGGGCTGTCAGGGGTAGATAGCTAATGATCCTAGCAATGATCAAGGCCTCTTGAGGACACCTAAGTCTGTACACGATGCCAGAGGCCTATATCCTTATAGCCAATAGTCTGGGAGCAGCCACTAGTATAATACCCTAAAATGGCATCTTTAGATCTAGCCCATATCCCTCCCTCTAGCTGGTGAGTCATCTCTGGAGCTCAATTCTGCCAGCTTCAAAGTGGACACAGGAGCTACAGATGAAATCCCTTCATTCCTTCTTCCTGACGTGCTGACATGCGGTCAAGCGGTCCTCAGTGTGAGCCCCTTTCAGAACCAACAGTGGGAGCCTTGCCGAAGGTCCCTTGCATTCAGACTCACAGATGAGCCGGTGGGGGTGGGGGGAGGCAGGCAGGTGGGAGGCCTGCATTGGGGGTCTGTGGGAGCCGCCGGGCTCACAAAAGAGAGAGAGGGCCTTAGACATACTTCCCTTCCCCTTCTGAGGTTCCCAAGCACAGGAGGTCTTGGGCAGCCAGGAAATCTCTGTTTCCTGGACAGGGGTCAGCCAGGCTCGCCTCTGATACTTTTTTGGAAGGCTTTGATTTGGCCATCATGAAAAAAAGAGCTCCCTCTCTTGGGTGGGGGGCGGGTGTTGGCACAGGTTACCCGGATGCAGACTCCAGTGTCTGTCTTAGGGACATTCAGATGTCCAGAGCCTAGCAGGCTCTGCCAGCTGCCTGAAGAAGGGGTCATTGTCCAGGCACCATTAAGGCCAGTTTGGGGGCCTGGCTAATGCTCTGCTCCCAGGGTGGGCTGGGACCTAGAAGCTAGACACCCATTTCCAACTCAGGGAGGAGTGGCAGCTGTGAGCATGGAAATGGGCTGGTAAGTCCCTTACTCATTCAAGTGTTTCGGGTGGGAGAAAAGAGTTCCCAATTCAGAACCAGTCTCTGAGCTGCCAGAAAGCCTGAGCTGGGGCTGTGGCGTGCACACACGTGTACTAAAATAAGAGGGACACAGGACATCAGAGACTTTGGGATCCCCAATTCCCATCTGTGTGGTCCCATCAATTTCTAAACTATGAAGAGGCTTTAGAAAGCCCTTCATAGATCCAGAACTCTTGGAAGGGGAAGCTCCTTGCACTGAAGTTTAGCAAACCCACCTCCTCTCTGGGGAGACTGAATAGCCAGGAAGCTTAGCTCAATCCTGGCTCCACCCTGCAAGAGAGCTTTGCTAAGAGGTCTGTCTTCCAGGAGTAGGTGAAGCTGATGGTGACATTTCAATCCTTTTTCTTTGTTTTTTTTTTTTTTTTTTTTTTTTTTTTTTGTTTTGTTTTGTTTTTTCTTCAAGGTAGGGTCTCACTCTACCCCAGGCTGACCTGGAATTCACCATGTAGTCTCAGGCTGGCCTCGAACTCACAGTGATCCTCCTACCTCTGTTGGGATTAAAGGCGTGCGCCACCACGCCTGGCCTTACATTTGTTTTTAAAAGGAAGAATAGGAGACAGAGGTAGGAGGCTAGAATGAGACCCTACCTCAAAAAACAAACAAAACAAATGTAAATTTAATTTAATTTATTTGAGAAAGAGACAAAGGAACTCAAGATGTATGTACCACCTTGTGTATCTGGCCATATGTGGGTACTAGGAAATCAAACTCTGGTCCTTAGGTTTTGAGGGCAAGTACCTTAAGCACCTATTCTTACCTCCATTAAAAGCCAGGGGATTGGGCTGGAGAGATGGCTTAGCTGCCATCTCTTAGGTGCTTGCCTATGAAGTCTAAGGCTCCAGGTTCAATTCCCCAGAACCCATGTAAGCCAGAGGCACATGGTGGCACATGTGTCTGGAGTTTGTTTACAGTGGCTGGGGACCCTGGCATACCCATCCTCTCTCTTTCTCTCTCTCTCTCTAACAAGTAAAGTATTTTCTTCTTTTAATGCTTCTTCTTCTTTTTTTTTTTTTTTTTTTTTAGGCAAGCCCAACAGACTGACCTTTTTCTTTATGTGAGAGAGAGAAAGAGAGGGAGAAGGTGCCCCAGGACCTCCAGCCACTGTAATCCAACTCCAGACATGTGTGCCCTCTTGTGCACACGTGCCACATTGAGCACTTGCGTCACATTGCATCTGGCTTACATTACGTGGGACCTGGAGAGTCGACTGTGAGTCCTTAGCCTTTGCAGGCAAGCAAGTTAACTGCTAAGCCATCTCTATGGCCCAGACAATTTTTTCTTTTTTGGTTTTTCGAGGTAGGGTCTCACTCTAGTCCAGGCTGACCTGGAATTCACTATATAATTTCAGGGGAGCCTCAAACTCAACAGCGATCCTTGTACCTCTGCCTCCCGAGTACTGGAATTAAAGGTGTGCGCCACCATGCCTGACCTAAAAAATACATATATTTAAAATAGAGGATTGAGCTGGAGATGTAGCTCAGTTAGCTGAGTGCTTGCCTAGCATGCATGAGGCTGTGGTTCAGTCCCCAGCACCACATAAACTGGGAATGGTGACACAGGCCTGTGATCCCGTCGCTCAGAAAGGGAAAGCAGGCAGATCAGAAGTTCGAGGTCATGTTCAGCCACTTTGGTGTGTTATGGGCCAGACTGGGATACATGAGCTTCTGTCTCAACAAAACAAAATGCCAGGGTGCTAAATGCAATGAGCCATCCTAGGCTGGATCTCCAGCAATATGTATTCTAGGAAAAACCTGAAGAAATCCAAATAAGTCTTCTGGATGTGGCAGTGCACACTCGAGGTCCTAGCTACTTGGGAGGCTGTGGCAGGAGAATTCCAAAAGCCCAGGAGTTCAGACTGCCCTGGGTAACATAACAAGACCCTATCTCAAATAACAACAAAATAAAAAAAAAGTTAGTCTAGAGTTTAGTTCATAGTATTGTGTTAATATAATTTCTTTTTTTTTTCTTTTTTTTTAAGGTAGGGTTTCACTGTAGCCCAGGCTGACCTGGAATTCACTCTATAGTCTTAGGCTGGCCTCAAACTCACAATGGTCCTCCTATCTTTGCCTCCCCAGTACTGGGATTAAAAGCATGTGCTACCACACCCAGCCAATATAATTTCTTAGTTGAGACAAACATCATGGTTATGTAAAGTGTCAATGGAGGAAACTGGACAAGAGGGATATGGGAACCCTCTACAATCAGCAACTTTTCTGCAATGTAAAGTGAGTCCAAAAGTAAAAGGGCAGGGGCGTTGTAGAAGGAGCCATTGCCCCTTGCCTTTTTATGGTTTAAAAAAATTTTTTTTTGTTATTTTTACTCATTTATTTGAGAGCGACAGACACACAGAGAGAGAATAGGCCCACCAGGGCCTCCAGCCATTGCAAATGAACTCCAGACGCGTGCACCCCCTTGTGCATCTGACTAATGTGAATCCTGAGGAATTGAGCCTCGAACTGGGGTCCTTAGGCTTCACAGGCAAGCGCTTAACCGCTAAGCCATCTCTCCAGCCCCCCGCTCTTTTTTTGAAGTAGGGTCTCACTCTAGCCCAGGCTGGCCTGAACTCACAGCAATCCTCCTTCCTCTGCCTCCC
Organism: Jaculus jaculus; assembly: GCF_020740685.1. Taxonomy (NCBI): domain Eukaryota; kingdom Metazoa; phylum Chordata; class Mammalia; order Rodentia; family Dipodidae; genus Jaculus; species Jaculus jaculus. The sequence continues at coordinate 148,396,888 of NC_059104.1, forward strand.
AAGTGCTGGGATTAAAGATGTGAACCACCACACCAACCTGGTGTTTTTTTGTTTTTTTTTTTTTCGAGGTAGGGTCTCACTCTGGTCCAGGTGTTTTGGTTTTTTTGAGACAGGGTCTCATGTAGCCCAGGATGGTCTCAAAGTCACGATGTAACTGAAGGTAATCTTGAACTCCTGATCCTCTCGTTTCTACCCCCCGTGTGTTGGGAGGGCAGGCATGTGCCACCACGAGTGTTTGCCCTGTGTCTTTAGCCCTAACACATACCTTCTGTTACTGAGAATGCTGAAAGTATTAGGCTGAGATTGCTTGGAGGGCACAACTAATTTCGAATTAGTGATTGTAAACTGGGCATCTTTAATCCCAGCCTCGCCTTGAATCCCAGCACTCGGGAGGCAGAGGTAGGAGGATCATTGTGAATTCGAGGCCACCCTGAGACTACATCGTGAATTCCGGGTGAGCTTGGGCTAGAGTGAGACCTTACCTTAAAAAAAAAAAGTAAAATAAATAGAATGAACGATTGTTCTACATTCAAATAATGCTCAAGAGGTGTCTTTATCACTGAGACAGCAGATGCCCTGTGCCCAAAGCTCATCATCCTCTCATTCCATGCCCATTCCGTCTCACAAGTTTATTTTGCTATGTTGCCCAGCCTGGTCTTGATCCGCGGGATCAGGTAACCCACCTCAGCCTTCCATGGGGTGACTGAGCTGGCTGTGTTCACTGAGCCTGAAGAGTTGACTCCACATTGAGGCACTTTAGGGTGGCCTCCCTATTTCCACACCCTTAAGGTAAGTTAGTTACTAGCCAGCTGGCTAAAGAGGTGGATTCTTGGATACATGCCAGAGGGGTGCTCCCTGGCCTGTGAGGCTGTTTGCCAATCAGTGGTTCCTTTTGGGTGGGTGGGGAGGATGGCGGGGAGCAAAAGAGGCTTCCCCGCAGCCCTTAGGCCTTTGAGCCCACTGGGTCAGTCCTGCTGCTGTCTTGGAGAACGAGAAAGCAGTATGTCTCCCACCCCCAGCTGGGGCTCTTCTGGTATTCCTCTGGCCACTGCTCAGAAGTGGGTGTTCCTTCAGCTTTCATTAACTCTGGGCCCAGCTGCCCAGGCTGCGGGTGGCTGAGGCCCAGCTGGCCCCCTGGGATAGGGTAGTGGGGGATGTTGGGAGGATGCCTGGGTGGGCGGCCAGAGAGCTGTGGCTTCCTGGGGCCTCCCCTGGTGCTGAGCAGCGTGGCCACTTCCGAAGGGCCCTTTGTTCGCCCCCTTTATCCAGAAGAGCGGCTGCAATTGTGCAGGGTACAAAGCCCCCTCAGGCCCTGACTTCCCACCCTTGCCTGTGGCCTGGCTGGGACAGGGTTTCCCAGGCTCCTGGACCACAGCCTCCTGCCCCCTCCTAGGCAGCTGGGGACCTACACCGTCTCCTTCTGAGCCCAAGATCTATTCATCTAGCAACATCCCTTCCACCCCCCACTGTGCCTGGCCATTCACACGGGCCACAGGCTTACAGTTCTTCTGGCGCCCATCCCCGGACACACAGGGAGCAGTTCCCAGGCTCAGCACTGGGGAGATACTGGGGAGCATTTTTGAAGCTGACGCCCTGATTGATTGGGGTGCTGGCTGAAGGTGCACAACAAGCACAGAGCCAAGGAGGCAAGGCTGGGGACTGGCCAGAGGGCATGCGCAGGGAGCTTGCATTTGGCATGAGAAAGGACAGCCTCTCCATGTGGGACAGAGTGACAGAGAAGGAGGGACACAGAAGACCTTTACTTCCTCTTCCTCCTCTTCCTTTCCCCATACCCTTAGGCCCTAGTGTGCAAGGTCTGGCCCAAATTGCTGCTCTGGGGGGGGGGGGGGTCTCACCATTACTACTGTCCTTGAAACCAGCCAAGGACAAAAGAAGCCAGGTGGCCTTCTCGAGGTTGCCCAGCTCCAACACTAGAGTTTTTGGCCATACGCCTAGGTTCTTTTGCCAGTCCACAGGAAAGAGGGCAGGGAATGGCAAGCATAAACCCAGCGTGTGGCACACACCTGTGAACCCAGCACTGGGAGGCAGGAGGATCAGAACTTCAAGGTCATCTTTTTGGCTACATAGTGAGTTCCAGGCCAAATAAAAGCTGAAGAAGAGATGGCTAGGTGGTTAAGGTGCTTGTGTGTGAAGCCAAAGGACCCAGATTCAATTCCCCAGGACCCACATAAGCCAGATGCACAAGGGGCACATGTATCTGGACTTTGTTTGCAGCAGATGGAGGCCCTGGTGCCACAATTCTGTCTGTCTATCTCTCTTTCTAATAAATAAATAATTTTAACAAAGAGAATGACATGGGTAGCAAGGACCTGAAGCCAGTTGTGAAAGCAGACCACTGTTCACCCTTTTTATTTATTTATTTTTTCAAGGCAGGGTCTCCCTTTAGGCCAGGCTGACCTGTAATTCACTCTGAAACCCAAACTGGCTTTGAACTCAGGGCAATCCTCCTACTGTGGCTTCCCAAGTGCTAGGGTTATAGACATGAGCCACCATGCCCAGTCCTTTCTCTCCAGTGACAACATAAGAGCCATGAGGATAAGGTATCCATATGGATCACTAATGCAGCCCAGGTGCCTAAAGAGCGACTGACACCCTGCTTCAATACTCATGGGAGTTTAGAGACTGGAATGAGCTGCATGTGGTGGCACACACCCTTAATCCCAGACTCACTCAGGAGGCAGAGGTAGGAGGATCACTGTGAGTTTGAGGCCACCCTGAGACTGCATAGTGAATTCCAGGTCAGCTTGAGCTAGAGTGAGACCCTACCTCAAAAAAAAACAAAAAGAGAAAGAAAGAAAGGGAGAGAGAAGAGAGAAAAGAGAAAGAAGAAAAAAAGAAGAAAGAAAGAAAAAAAAAGAAAGAACAAATTTTCTGCTGGGCATGGTGGCACACGCCTTTAATCCCAGCACTCGGGAGGCAGAGGTAGGAGGATCACTGTGAGTTCGAGGCCACCCTGAGGCTACACGGTGAATTCCAGGTCAGCCTGGGCTAGAACGAGAGCCTACCTCGAAAAACCAATAAACGAACAAACACACAAATGATTGGAATGAAAGAAGGCAAGCGTTTAGCGTCTACTAGTTGCAAGGTCCAGGCTGGCGGGGTTCCCTTGGTGACGAAGAGTCCCACTCCCACCCTCCAGGAGCAGCACCCCACAGCCGGTGGTCCTGTAGGGAGAGTGAGGTGAGGAAAACGTCAGGGCTCCGGGATGTTGCTGTGCCGGTCAAGATCGGGTCAGGGCGTGTGGCCCTGACACAGCAGGTGGAAAGGAGAGCAGACTGTGGAGGTGGCTTAGCTGCCCACAAGTGTGCTTCTGGAATCAGGTTGCAGGGGAGAAGTATTTTGTCTGTGGGCATGGGGTAGGGGCACTGGGTCTAGATTGCCCGCCTGTTATAGCCCCTAGTGTGTTCCCTGCCCTTGGCAGGCAATGAGTCCGGGCTGGACTGCCTGGGAGTGACCTGCTCAGTGTCACTCCCAGGTTCCTGTTGGGATGGTTTGGAACCCTGAGCCCTTAAGTGATCTAAGTTCGAGGCCCTGGGAGGACCATGGACCAGACAGCATTAGTGTCACTGTGGGTGAAGTAACAACCTGTGTGTTGGGGGTGGGTGGTCGTCGTGAAGAATGGGAGGAAGGTAGGATCTGTCAGCCCCTCCCTCCACAGGCTAGCTAAGGGCTCAGGTGACTTAAAAGCCTACCCACACCGGATCTGAACCTGGGAGGGCTGCATCTATCCCAAGGGGGCGCCCTTTCCTAATGCTCACAGAAGCCTGGTCCAGCCGGCAGCTGATGGGACCCAGGTGAGTCAAGAGAGAGGACACCAGGACACCCGGGAACCCTCCCAGAGGGTCTCCGAGGTCTGAGCACTTTCCTAGGCGCGGCCATCTGGCCGGTCTCCAAGGCAGGCCGGGTAGCGCACGTGTCCCCAGAGGGGCTGGAAACCTGCGTCTGTGACCTCTGCCTGGGACCTATGTGTGGAGGTGCGGCTCCTTCAAGTGCCCCGTGGTCTGACCGTCACCTGCCAAGCTGGCATCCGGCAGGGGCTTCCGGATGCCCGACCCTTCACCATCCTCCAGTCCCCCAGTTTCTGTGCACAGGATTCGTCTGCTTATTTCCCCTTCTCTGGGAGAGGGTGACCCAGATAGTAAAGTTCTTATTTCCATCACATTCGTCATTTCCTGGCCTAAGTAAAGAGTGTCAAGAGAGTGACAAACTAAAGGCTGCTGATTACTACCGCTTCAAGGCAGGGACCAGAGAAAAGAGCCAACAGCAGAAATAATGCGGTCCAGCCTGTTCTGGGTGCCTAACCCCCGCAATTAATCAGCACTGGGCGAGGTGGGGGGGGGGGGGAGAGTCTGTGCAACTCTCACCCTAGGCGGTGGGAACCTTGCAATTAAAGGGACAGACACCGCCCCCCCCCCACCAGGGGATTGGTGGGTGGGTCTGAAGATGGCAAACAAGGGGCAAAGGATAGAGTCACTAAGAAATCAGTTTGGCTCTTTTGAATTCAAACCCATATTGTTGATCTGTGGCTGGGGGTCTTTTCCCCCCTCATCTGCCCCCCTCCCCCAAGTCCCTAGGATTATCACTGAATCCAATTTAGCAGCCTGTCCTCTGGGGGCCTGCATGTTGGAACAGATGAGGTTCATGGAGACACACACACACACACACACACACACACACACACACACACACGCATGCTCAGAGGCATTTAATCAGTCTAGCAGGGGTGTCTGTTTATCGGAGTGATCCCATTAATTTTACTCCCAATATCGGATAAATGAGGAATAAACCTTTTTTTTTGTTTTGTTTTTTGAATCTTCAAGTAGGCTGGTAAATTTCACCACTCATTTGCTGGCTTGCTTTAAACCCAGTGCAAAATAGGAATAAGGTTAGTTTTACAGTGCGCTTTTGACTCATCCTAATAAGCAGTTCTGTTTGATTCTTTTGAAGCAGGGTTTCATTTTCCTCCAGGTTGACCTGAACCTCACTCTGTAGTCCCAGGCTGGCTGCAGAGTCACAGTGATCCTCGAGATTAAACATGTGGGCTACCACATCTAGTAAACAGGATTTTTGTTGTTGTTGTTGGGGGGAGAGGCGGGGTTCAAGGTAGAGTTTCTCTCGAGCCCAGGCTGACTTGAAAGCTCACTCTGTAGTCCCAGGTTGGCCTCAAACCCACAGTGATTCTCCTACCTTCTGCCTCCAGAGCGCTGGAATTAAAGGCTTGTGCCACCATGCCCAGCTAAGGAAACAGTTTTGATGCTTCTGGTAGCACCAGACACATTGCCCTTCATAGGGTTCTGGAATTCTCACTCCTGGCTCTGTACGAGCCCCCTCTTTGTTGCCAGGCATGTCTTCTGGGATAAAAGTGCCGTCAGCCACATGGCACACAGAGCCAAACCTCCTGGGACGGGCATCAATGTCCTCCGTGGGGACAGAGGTGTGCGCAGTGTGAGGAAGAGGGGCCAGCTCCCTTGCCACCAAAGCTGCCGAGGTTACAGGAGGGCCTTGATCTTCTCTGACCCTTTGGCCCCCTGAGGCTTGGTAAATTAATCCACTAAAGCAGCTTGCTGGTTTTTATCTGACGCCCAACACTGTCATCCTCACCAGCCCCTTTTGTATACTCTAGGGGCTGAGAGACCAGACAAGACTAAAACCCACAGAGGGGTCAGAGGGGAGGGCCTGGCAATTAACCCCACATCCTGAGCAGGGTGGAGTCAGGGGGTCAGTGTGTGTGGAGGGGGGGAGGGGCTGGCCTTCAGCCACTCATCTGAGGAGGCCTCCAGGGGCACCCACAGGTGGAATTCCAGCCAAGAAGGCCATTGCCAGATCTCTGGGCTTTCCACTTCCTGCCACATAGTACAGGGCCTGCCCCTGGCCAGGCCTGTCACGCGGATGGGACCCCCTGCCCCCCACCCCATCCTCAGCAGCTGATTCCCTCCCTAGTTGTCCCTCCCCCCCTCCACTCTGCTTTCGGAGGAGAATAACCTGTGATAATTTTTTTTTTCTTCTTTCTGGCAACTAATGGACTCCTTAAATAGCAAAAATTGCGGCCTGTAATTAAGATCTTGCTTTTTAAATGATTAATCATTGTAACCCCTTTGAGCAGCATCCTACTTTCCACTCTTTTCACATTGAAATGCAGATCGCTGGCAAGGGAGGGAGGTGCTCCCAAGCCACCGAGGAGCAATTAAACCTTCCCAGCTGTCACTCGCGCCTCCCGGCCGGTCCAGACGCCGAGGAGCGAGCTCGCCGGGGCCGCGGCTCCCCAGCGGCGGCGCCAGACTCGCCAGCGGCCTGGCCGGGGGCACCGGGCCAGTCTGCCTCCACGCCTGACCCCTGCCCCGGGGTGGCAGCCCAGAACCGGCTCCTGGGATCTCCCAGGGAAGCGGACAACACTCTCGTGAAAGCTTCCCATGAACGGGGTCCTCATTTCCACCACAGCCACACGGCGGAGCCCCACTTCCGCAAAGCCGGGAATGCGCGTGCAAGTTCACACCCATGAGCAATCCTACCGGGGCCTTCAACGAGGCCTGGAGGATCAGAAACCTGCGCTTGTTGCACTCTCCCATGCCGTTCGTTCGCAGGTCAAGGGCACGCGTCCCACGCATGCAGTTCTTCGCCCGCTTGCAGAGGGCTTTCTGGGCTGATCGCTCCTCGGCCACGCTTGCAAACAAGCGCCTCTCCCTTTCTTCTTCCGCATGATTTAGGAGCGGCAGTTTGGTAGAGTTATGGTCGGGTGGGGCGGCACTTGGGAACCAGAGTCTGTCCATACCCCTCATTTTACTCCAGGGCACACTGGGGCCTGGGGATGAAGGGATGTGGCCAAGATCTCACATGGTCTTTTCAGCACCCATGGCAGAGGCCTGGGCCCATAGCAGGTGCTCCTGGATCTGTTGGGTGAGTAAAACTGGGAAGCAGCAACACAAAGCACAGAGCTTGCTCCAAAACGAATCAAAGAGTTTATTCTGGGACAAAAAAAAAAAAAAAAAAGGCCTGCATGGTGAGGCACACCTTTAATCCCAGCACTGGGGAGGCAGAGGTAGGAGGATCACTGTGAGTTCGAGGCCACCCTGAGACTCCATAGTGAATTCCAAGTCAGTCTGGAGTGAGTGAGTGAGACCCTACCTCGAAAAACTAAACAAACAAACAAACAAACAAAACAGAAGAAGAAGGAGGAGGACCATGCCTTGGAAAAATGGATTCAGTTTGCTCTGAATAACATGCTCTATTTGGGTTTTTTTTTTTTTTTTTTTTTTTTTTTTTCGTTTTTTGAGGTGAGGTCTCGCTCTAGCCCAAGCTGACCTGGAATTCACTATGTAGTCTCAGGCTGTCCTCAAACTCACAGTGATCTTCCTACCTCTGCCTCCGGAGTGAGTGCTGGAATTAAAGGCATACACCACCCTACCCTGCACAGTACTGTATTTTGGAAGAGGCTGTGTGAACATTTATAATCACAGAACAAAAGGAAACCATAAACGAATGTGTTTACCAAACACATTGGTGAGAACGTCAGGTAGGTGTGTCACAGCAGAGCGGGGGAAGCCCCTTGTGGAGGATCCAGAAGCTTTTCTGTCTTCTTCTTCTTTTGGGAGACAGGTTCTCAAGTATCCCAGAGTGGACTCAAACTCACGAGGCAGCTGAGGATGACCTAGAACTTCTGATTCTCCTGCCTTCACTGCCCACCCCCAGGTATGTGGCCACGAGTACAGATTTATGTAGTGCTGGGGATTGAACCAGGGCTTCCTGCATGCTGGGCAACCTCTACCAACAGAATTACTTCCCCAACCCTGGATTCTGTTGCTTTCTGATGACACTCTTGGCTTCTGAGTTGATGGAGGCTGAAGGTCTGCTTAGTTCAGTAAATACATTCCAAAAGTTTTGCTTAGGCTGGAGAGATGGCTCAGCGGTTAAGGCACTTGCCTGCAAAGCCTAATGACCAGAGTTCAGCTTCCCCAGTACCCATGTAAAGTCAGATGCATGAAGTGGCACATACATCTGGAGTTTGTTTGCAGTGGCTGGAGGCCCTGGTGCCCCTATTTTCTCTATTTCTCTTCTCTGTAGCTCTCCCTGCTTGCAAATAAATAAAAACTTCAAGGTTTTACCCAATAGACATAAGGTATCAGGTTAAGTGCCAGACTGGTGGTATGCACTTGTAATTGTAGCACGTAAGAGGTGGAGGAAGGAGGGCTATATCAAGTTTGAGGCCAGTCTGAACTACAGACTGAGATTCTGTCAAACAATAAATAAACAAATAAATAAATAAATGATGTTAGGTCAAATGCAGAAGTTGGAAGCAAATGGCTACTAAAAAGGACTAAAGATAGTTCACGATCATTCTGCCTCGCCATCTGCAACATTTCAGTTCTCCACAGTTACCATGTCCCTGTCTGTCAGTCAGTGTACCGAAAGGATCTTCAAGACAGCAAGACAGATAAGACGTCACACAAGTTTTCCTTTAGACTCTGAGGGTGCATTTCCCAGGAACAGGTTGTGGGAGGGGTTGTGGAGGGATCCTTCCTTGGAATCAGTTGCAGAGATCGAGGCAGGAAAGAATGGGCAGGACAGGCTCTCATGAATGGGTGGTCATGGGTGGTTGTGTGGAACCTGCTCAGATGTGCTGGGCCAGAGGCCTGCAAGACCCATGCACTGTGGACAAAGCCGACATGTGTACAGAGATTAGCAATGGGCCCTGGGCCAGGGCAGGAATCAGGACCAGCCAACATGAAAGAGTTCTCTTTTGATCCTTGGTGAGTTCCAATGGACAAAAACAGCCAGTGACCACCCTTTTTAAGGCCATCTAAGCCATAGATGTGGTTGGGCAGTGGCCATTGCCACAAGCAAGAACATCTTGCAAGATTACAAATGTTCTGGACAACTAGCCTTCTGGGAATTTATCCTACTTTCATGGACTTGTGTGCAAGGCTGTTTGTTGCTGTAGTATTTGTGAAAACCAACGATTGCAAACAACTTAAATGAGCCCCAAGAGAGATGGGTCAATGCCAGACCATGTAGCTGAGTGAGAGGAAGAGGAGGTTCCCTCTGCTCTGAAGGGAAAAGTCCCAAGTAGCCCCATGACCCATAGGCATGAAGAAAGAAAGAAAACAAGATGTAGCACCTTTTGCATATAAATAAAGGACTAGTGAGCTGAGTGTGGTGGTGTGTAACTGCAAGGTTAGAAAGTGGGGGGCGGGGGCTGGAGAGATGGCTTAGCGGTTAAGCATTTGCCTGTGAAGCCTAAGGACCCCGGTTCGAGGCTCGGTTCCCCAGGTCCCACGTTAGCCAGATGCACAAGGGGGCGCACGCGTCTGGAGTTCGTTTGCAGTGGCTGGAGGCCCTGGCGCGCCCATTCTCTCTGTCTCCCTCTATCTGTCTTTCTCTCTGTGTCTGTCGCTCTCAAATAAATAAATAAATAATGAACAAAATTTTTTTTTAAAAGTGGGGGCAGGGCTGGGGAGAATTCACACATGGATCCGGTACACACAAATTCCCATAAATGTCACTCATCCCCAGGAGATGATCCCTCATTCTCTCAGATTATACGCACTCATCCCAGAGAGTACATACTGTCATAAAAGTACATGTTAAGGGCTGGAGAGATGGCTTAGCAGTTAAGGCACTTGCCTGCAAAGCCAAAGGACCCTAGTTCAATCCCCCAGGTCCTACGTAAGCCAGATATACAAGGGGGCACATGTGTCTGGAGTTCATTTGCAGTGGCTGGAGGCCCTGGCGTGCCCATTCTCTCTCTCTTTATCTCTCGCTCTCACTCTCAAATAAATAAATAATTTTTTTTAATTGCTTCTTTTTTTTTAATTTATTTATTTGAGAGCAACAGACACAGAGAGAAAGACAGATAGAGGGAAAGAGAGAGAATGGGCGCGCCAGGGCTTCCAGCCTCTGCAAACGAACTCCAGACGCGTGCGCCCCCTTGTGCATCTGGCTAACGTGGGACCTGGGGAACCGAGCCTCGAACCGGGGTCCTTAGGCTTCACAGGCAAGCGCTTAACCGCTAAGCCTTCTCTCCAGCCCAAATAAATATTTTTTTAAAGTACATGTTAAAAAAAAAAAAAGGTACCTGTCGTCAGGTGGCATCAGTCGTGGCCTGGCTGGGTGAGTGTCTCTAGCTGATTGTGAGCTTGTCTTCCATACAGATGTCCTAGATTGACTTTGCTCATACGTAGCCAGTCTCGTGTGAGGATGCACTAAAGTCAAGAGTAGTTGTGGGCACACTGACCATTGTCTTGAGCATCTGAGTGAGAGGCAGGTTCAAGTTTCTCCTCCATATATGTCTGTGGCACATGCACACGTACAGTTACACACACATGTGGAGACATGTGAGATGCACTTCCTGTACACAAGATACCCAGGCACACACACGTGTCACAGGTCTTGCCTAGAGCATTCCACTCATCAACGATGTCTCAACCAGTCAGGAAAAGGGATCTATGAGTGGTAAGCTGGTGGGAAGGAGGGACCTGAGCTACAGCCTCTCAGGTTCCCAATCCCCGGCAGGCAATAAGGCTCCATATTCCTGGCCGGGAACTTTGTGAGCTCAGGGGACAGGCCACTCTGGATTGATCTCCTAGTGAGTGGTGCCCTAGCTGCCAGTGAACGAGGTATGTTCTAGGATGAGACTGTGTTATCGCTGGCAAATCCGGAAACTGAGGCACCGAGAAGTGGACTGGCTTGGTAAAGTCTTATAGCTGATAGGCAGCAGAGGCAGGGTCATACCCAGGCAGGATGGCTCAGGAGCTGTGATCTGGCCCACTCTCCCAGCTACCACTGTCCCATGGACTGGGAGACTTTCCTCTCAGCCCTCTGGGGCCTGTGGAGGTATTTGTGTATCAACACAGCTCACCCAAGGTGACAGGTGCCTGACGATCATTATTAGGAACACCTTCTCCCCACCCCCACAAAGCATCTCGCTGACTTTAGCTCAGGGTATGGCATGGGGGTCACAGGGACAGTGGTCTGGTCCTGCTGGGCAGACTGCAGGATGACTGTCCAAGAAGGATGGCGGGGGCGGTCCTCAGGAAGTGGCTTAACTGCCCAAGATGCCCTCGGGACGAATCTTCTGGGGCAGGGGACTTCAGGGGTAGAGGCTTAGGAAAAGGCAGCTCAGCTCATCATGCCCTGTCCTGGGACTTCACGTCCATCATGCATGGCTGGAGTGTTTTGGCTGCAAGTAACCCACGGTCAAGAGGCTTACTGTTCACCTCACACAGCCAGAGAGGGGTGATTCCAGGGTTAGCTTAGGGCTCTGTGATGTCAAAGAACACGTCCAGCGTCTGGTGGCCCTGGGATAGGAGTCTCAGACGCTTCACGCCTGACCCCTTCAACATGTCACACTAGCCCATCCAGACAAAGGGCCAGAGAACCTCGTCCAGTATAGCTATTAGCTATAGGTGGCACAGGGCCACTTTGGCCCCAATCAGTGGCCTGGGACGAAGACTGGATGATATAGGGATTCGTGGGACTCTCAGTTTACACCCCACGCTCCAGAGCCCTTCCCAGAGATGCTCCCGGCCCCGCCCTGCCGGTTCCCATCCCCGATGAATGCCAGAGCCGCTTTCGCGAGTCACAAATTAGGCTGCCAAAGGCATCCCCAGCCTGGCCTGGAAACACATCCCGAGCTGAAAGGAGGCGCGTCTGGTCCAAGCAGACGTCTTTATTCAGCCGTAATTGACGTTTCACAAACGTCTGTAACTCCGTCTGGAGGGACACAAAGCGCCCCCATGCCTGGCCCAGGCAGCCCCTTTATGTTGCCCCCTTTCATCTGGCAGACGCAAGTGTCGGGCGGCCTGGGCTGTCCTGCCGGGTCCCACATCCCAGAGGCCAGACAAAGGGAGAGCCGCGCGCAGACACTGCCGGGTGGACCTTCACCTCCCGGGGTGCCTTATGCTAATCCAGCGCCAGCGCAGACCCATCCTGCATATCGATGGGACGGGTCACCCGGGGGGAATGGGTGGCACTGGGCGGGGTCTAAATTGGATTCAGTTGGCTGAGATGGGGGAAGGGACCGCGGAGGGAGTGATTCACAGACTTAAGATTCTCTGGCCCATGGGGGCTTGGATAAATCTACGCCCAGGCCCTTTTAGAAGAACGTCCTTATTTTGCACCAGATGCCAGAAAAAGTCTGTCGCATTGCTGGGCACATCCGACCTCCCATTCTACACCCAGTGACACACGTGAACCTCTTGTTTCTGCTCAAAAAAAATCTCTCTTCTTGCTCTCCAGAGACCACTCAGGCAGGCTTCTAGGAGGGCACATCCAGGCTCTCCCAAGAAGACAGGGCAGGACAGAGGACAGTATATATATATCTGGGGGCTCAGTGGAGCTGCTGGAGCCCAGGGACGCTCGGTTCTTGGGAGAAAATGTGAGATCGGTGGGGCTTAAAATGCCATTTCACATTTGAAGCCCTGGTTGGGAGTTCACTCCACCTGTATATGGCCGGGTTGAAGTCATCACCATGTATCCCACTGAGGTCCCCTGTCCCTGTCTCACGGACTTGACCACCACCCTAGCTCCCATTCTCTCTCCATCCACTTGCCCAGAAATCAAAAGAGAGCTGCTGCCCAGATCCCATGCCACTGTCTACCCTTAGTGCCCATGGGCAGGTTTACTCACAGCCTGCTCCCCGTGGCTTTTGCTATCAACTGTCAACAGCTGAGCCATCCCCTCTCCAAAGACTGCAATTCCTGTTTTCCCGGTTGGAGGCAGAAGTGACAGGTTAATTGCAGTCTGTGCTGGTCTCTGCAGGGTGCTTTGACCTTCCCTCTGGGTTTGGCATGATCCCTCAGCACCCCTCTAGGAGGGCAGGAAGAAGGGGAGGAAAGCAACTGGAAGAAAAATAGAAAAAGAGAGAGAGAGAGAGGAGAGAAAGAGAGAGAGCAGCGAGCAGCAGACACAGGCAGAGGGACAGGAGAGAACTAGGGGGGGCTGGGGCCACTCCAAAACTGGAGAGGGGAAGAGGGAACTTCCAGGACTCACCAATCCCTGGGACCCTGAAAAGTAGAAGGCAGGCTCTCCCCTGTAGACAATAATCTCACCCACACATCAAAGGAGTTTAAATTAATTTGAAATCAAGTGAGAGAGACAGAATCTTTTCAAAATCTTTAAAAAATGTTTTAAAAAAATATTCTTATTTATGTATTTGACAAAGAGAAGGAGAGGGAGGGAGAGGCAGATAAAGAGATTGGGCATGCCAGGGCCTCCAGCCACTGCAAACCAACTCCAGATGCATGTGCTATCCTATGCATGGATCCTGAGGAATTGAACCTGGGTCCTTTGGCTTTGCAGGCAAGTGCCTTAACCACTAAGCCATCTCTGCAGCCCAAAACATTGCTTTTAAGGATGGAGGAGATGGCTCAGTGGGTAAAGGGCTTGCCTTGCAAGCAAGCATGAGGCCTCAAGTTCAAATCCCCAGCACCCACATAAAAACAGGGTGGAGCAGTAGAGGCCTTTCAGTCCAGAGCTGGGAGGTGGTGACGGAAGCACCCCTAGCCTAGGCTAGCTGCTCTAGCTGAATCAGAGCTGCAGGCTCATTGAGAGACTGTCTCAAAAAAATGAGGAAAGTGCTGGGTGTGGTGGCACACACCTTTAATCCCAGCACTTGAGAGGCAGAGGTAGGAGGATTGCCATCAGTTGGAGGCCACACTGAGACTATATAGTAAATTCCAGGTCAGCCTGGTATAGAGCAAGACCCTACCTCCAAAAAAAATAAATAAATGAGGAAAGCAACTGAGGAAGACACACAACATTAACCCCTGACACACACACACACACACACACACACACACATGCGTGCATGTGCACATGTACTTGCCACACACTCATGCCAACATGCAAACATACATACAAAAAATTTTTTTTGTTGTTGTTTTGTGATGTTTTCAAGGTAGAGTCTTGCTCTAGCCCAGGCCAACCTGGAATTCACTATGTAGTCTCAGGGTGGCCTCAAACTCACAGCGATCCTCTTACCTCTGCCTCCTGAGTGCTCAAATTAAAGGCATGCACCACCATGCCCGGCTCAAAAAAATTGCTTTAAAAAAATTTTTTTTTGTTCATTTTTATTTATTTATTTGAGAGTGACAGAAAGAGAAAGAGGCAGATAGATAGAGAGAGAATGGGCACGCCAGGGCCTCGAGCCACTGCAAACAAACTCCAGACACATACACCCCCTTGTGCATCTGGCTAACGTGGGTCCTGGGGAGTCAAGCCTTGAACCGGGGTCCTTAGGCTTCACAGGCAAGCGCTTAACCACTAAGCCATCTCCCCAGCCCTCAAAAAAATGCTTTTAAAGATACTATCGGCTTTCAAGATGATAATGAAGAACATGTTTGCCATAACAGAAAAGGTAGAAAGTAAAATTTCTCCTCTTTTGTAACCCTCCCTAAGCACACTTTCTGAGCAGTAGTTAAAACACTGAGGGTCTTGTTGTTTTCCCTTAGCCAATAGGACTGGAACTGTTAGTTGGCATTTGTGCCAGCTGGATGCCAAGAAAGCATCTCTGAAAAACTGAAGAAGGGCCAGGTCCTTAATGAAACAGCTCTTCATGGGTTCCCCTGAGTCACATGCACCCATGCTCCCAGGAGCGCTCTCAGCCCACCCAGAGGGTCCAGTAGGTGAACTCTCATTGCAAGTAGTGGCAACAGCCAACCAGAGACTAGAATCCACATGGGACCTGGCATCCTGGAAGGCAACTTCTAACTTGGACTCTTGGGACTCTTCACCAGTGTGTCTTGGCTCTGAGTGATGCAAGAGGAGGAATTTGGGGTCACATGTGGAAGCCAGAAAGAAGGCAGGCGTGGGTCCTCATCTTTCACCTTGCTTGCGGCAGGGTCTCATTCTTCGCTGCTCACGCACCAGGCTGGCTGCCCCGTGAGCTTCTAGGGATTCTCCTGTCCCTGCCACAGGCACACTAACCTTACAGACATGCTACTTTGTGGGCTAGAGATATGGCTTAGTGATTAAGGCCCTTGCTTGCAAAGCCTAAGAACCCATGTTCGACTCTCCAGATCCCACATAAGCCAGATGCACAAAGGTGAGGCAACCACAAGTTTGCACATGCTCACTAGGTGGCGCAAGTGTCTGGAGTTTGATTCCTCGCTCTCTGTCTCTCTCTCCATCTCTCTAAAGTTAAAAAACAAACAAACAGATATGCTACTTTGTCCAGAGTTCCATGAGTTCTGGGGATCTGAACTCAGGTCATCATGCTAGTTTAGCAAGCACTTTCACCTCATCAGCCCTGTCATGTACGTATGTGTGTATGTATGGTATATATAATTCGCTTTTTTGAACTATGGTCTCACTCTCTAGCCTTGGCTGACCTGGAATTCACTATGTAGTCTAAGGGTGACCTCAAACTCACAGTGATCCTCCTACTTAAAGGCATGCTCCACAACACCCAGCTCCTGTATGTTTTAAATAATCTCTAAATGACTTATAATATCCAGTACAGTGTAGGTGTTATAGAAATAGTCATTATATTGCCTAGGGAATAATAACAAGAGGAAGAACTTTGTATGTGTTGAGTAAGGCACAATTTTCCATCTTTGGTTGCTTGAATCCTTCACTGTGGAACCAGTGGCTATAAAGAGCCAATTTAGCTGGGCGTGGTGGTGCACACCTTTAATCCCAGTGCTCAGGCAGGCAGAGATTGGAGGATCACTGTGAGTTTGAGGCTACCTTGAGACTACAGAGTGAGTTTCAAGCCAGCCTGGGCTAGAGTGAGACCCTACCTTAAAAAAACAAAATAAATAAATAAAGAGCCAACTTGCCAGGTGTGGAGGCACCCACCTTCAACCCCAGAACTCACAGGCAGAGGTAGGAGGATCACTGTGCATTCAAGTCCACCCAGAGACTACACAGTGAATTCCAGATCAGCCTGGGCTAGAGTGAAACCTTACCTCAAAAGTAAGTAAATAAATAAATAATAAATGACCAACTATTCTGGAAATTCACTTTGGGTACTAACTCTAATTCCCACAAAAGATCAGACTCCACAGCACCCACATCTAACTCGGTGCCAGGCACTGCGCTAGGCCCTAGGGGAGACATATTAATTGTGGCTACATCTATCATCAGAGCCACGTGAGGGCTGGAGAGAAGGGCTCAGGGGTCAAGAGCACTTCCTGTGCAAGCGTGAGGGCCTGATAAGAGGGTCAGGTTAACACATACTGTGCAGGGTGTACCCATGTGAAATGGTTTCTGGGCTTTGTAGAGGAGGAGCTGGTGAAGCAAGTTCTCGAAGTATGAGAAAGAATGGCTGGATATAAAAGCCATTTAATCTTCGCTTCTACTGGTTGAGAAGAGCCTGGTTTCAGGGTCTGGTCCTGCCACATCCTAGCTGACTGACCTGGACCATAGACCTAACATCCCTCACTCCATTGACCTAGCAAACACCTTCCACAGATGCTGCCGGACCCCAGCACCAGCTATCCTCTGTTATCCTTGCTGGCAGAGCCTGTTTTTGTCCCCTGGTCCAGGGAAAAGGAGCTTAACTATAGCCCTAGCACAGCCTCAAGGAGAAGGTTCTAGGACGTTTAGTCATTTACAGAGGTCTTAGTCCCCACAACAGTGACTGGTTTAGGCTTTGAAACGTCATATGCCCTTTGCACAGTTGTCTATAGCAGCCTCATCAGCTCAGAACTTGCAGCTGGGCTGTGGAGATGCTCAGTGACTAAAGCACTGGCTGTGGAAGCATGAGGACCAGAGTTGGGCTCCTCAGCACCCACATAAACACACGGTGGGCACAGTGGCCACTTGTAATCCTAGTGCTCAGGAGATAGAAATGGGGGATATCTCCTGGGCAAACTGGACAGCTAGAATAGCCAAATTGGCAAGCACTGTGTTCAAGTGAGAGACCCTGCCTCATTAGAGTGTGGAGTGATCAAGGAAGATACACAACAATAACATCAGGCCTCCACATGCACACATGTGCGTGTGCATGTGCACACATATGTGCCCCCCCCACATGCATACACACACACACAAACTTAAAATGATGGCAGCCATGTGTTTTTCCCCAACACATCTGTCATAGTGACATACTGGAGAGAAGATGGTTCTGCTCTACTTGGTTCAGCTGGGATAGCCTGACAGAGGCTAAAGAGCCCATCTCTCAGGACCCCACTCCTAGTTGGTCATTTAGCCTAGGAACATAGTCCTGGGACTTGATCCTTCCTTTCTTGACCACGGTGGTGGAGTTTAACGTGACAAGAGCAGAAGTTGGCAGCTTCTTAAGATCTGGGCCTGGATATCAGCTTGATGTCACTTTTCTCCTATTCTATGGTCCAATAGCCCCCAGGGGTCTCAAAGAATTTGGGGGGGGGCATAGTTTAAAAAATTCCATAGCCATGAACCATGGGGAAAAGAGTGTTGGTGGTTTTTCTGGGAAAGGTTCTGTTGCTCTCAAATGAGCCACAAGCTTCAATGAATCACAGTTATGAGTCCAACCCGAGAGACAAGCGGTTCTGTGGAGATGCTCGACCCTTCGAGAGGATGGACCCAGTTTCACAGAACTCAGGGGAAGGAGGAGCCCGCGATGACATCTACAATTGTCATATCTAGGATCATAATAAAGTATGCTAAGCTATGTGCCATTCTATAATTTCTGCTTAAAAACCTTGTAGGATTTCAGTATTTGATGGGAAAATTTGGCTTCATGAAGATGATCCTCCTTCCCAAGTTGAAGCAAATATTCAGTGCAAAACCGCTGCGATTGGAACTCAGAAGCAGAGTGCAGTACTCTTCTGGAAGAGTCGCTATGAGAGGAGCTGTGTGTGGCTCCGTAGTGGAGAATTGAACTAGCAAGTGTGAAGCTCTGAGTTCCATCTCCAGCAGAGAAAGAGGTGGTGTGTGTGTGGGTGGGGGGGGACCTCTTATGTGAAAAAGACCTTGAGAGAGAAATGTCCTCACGGGATGCAAAACCCATGTAGAAAAGGATATATTATAACACAGGAACTTCGAAACAACTGGAATAACCATCATCAGGGGAATGGTCTAAATGAATTAGAGCAGTCTTCAACGCAACATGCACCAGGATCAGCGACAGGACTGTTAAACTCCAGTTGTCATCTCCTATTCCCAAAAGGGTGTGTGTGTGTGAGATGCATGTTCACGTGCCCTTGTGGTGCCCCATGCACTTGCGTGTGGTGGTGGGTACTCACTTGCAGTACCCAGAGCAGAAGGGTGTACACTCTCTTCTGCCTGTTCATAGTTGAGCTCATAGTGATAAAGGAAGTGTGCTATTTTTCATGAGTCCAGGTGAGACTCCCTGGTTTCTGCCCTCCTTTGTGGGACTGGGGTTTCAGGAGTGTGTGACCATGCCCAGCTGCTTAAGTGGAATCTGGAGATTTAAACTTGAATGATTTCTTGGGCCCTCATGCTTATGCAGGAAGTACACCTAACTGCTGAGCCATCTCTCCAGCCCTGTGTTTTGTTTTTCAATATTTATTTATGAGGGGAGTTAGAGTATAGACACATTAAGGCCTCTTGCCCTGCGAACAGACTCTAGATGCATGCTCCACTTTGTGCATCTGACTTTATGTGGGTACTGGGAAATTTTGAATGCCACCTTCAGATTTGTAAGCAAGCACCTTCAACAGCTGAATCATCTCTCCAGCCCATGGGTTTGTTTTTCAAATTTTTTTGTTTTTATTTTTATTTATCTGAGAGCAACAGACAGAGAGAGAAAGAGGCAGAAAGAGAGAGAGAGAGAGAGAGAGAGAGAGAATGGGCGCGCCAGGGCCTCCAGCCACTGCAGGTGAACTCCAGATGCGTGCGCCCCCTTGTGCATCTGGCTAACGTGGTTCCTGGGGAATTGAGCCTTGAACCGGGGTCCTTAGGCTTCACAGGCAAGCGCTTAACTACTAAGCCATCTCTCCAGCCCTGTTTTTTTTTTAATTATTTATTTATTTATTTGAGAACGACAGACACAGAGAGAAAGACAGATAGAGGGAGAGAGAGAGAATGGGCGCGCCAGGGCTTCCAGCCTCTGCAAACAAACTCCAGATGCGTGCGCCCCCTTGTGCATCTGGCTAACGTGGGACCTGGGGAACCGAGCCTCGAACCGGGGTCCTTAGGCTTCACAGGCAAGCGCTTAACTGCTAAGCCATCTCTCCAGCCCTGGTTTTTGAATTTTTGTTTGTGACATCAGGTCTCATATATCCCAGGTTAGCCTCAAACTTGCATGTAGCTGGTCCCTCTGCCTCTACATCTTGAGTGCTTGTGTTATAGGTGTGGGCCACCACGCCCAGCTCATGCAGGGCTGGGGGTTAAACGTAGGGTTTCAGGCAAGCTAGGCGAGCACTCTACTAACCGGGCTCCCTCCCCAGCACCCATTTTCAGAAGGTTGGAGGAGTGTGGACAACGGTTTCCTTGGGGTTTTCTGTTATTTATAATCAAAGTCATCCAAGTTATATGTTAATGATTATGCGGGATTGATTGTAAAGATCAAATAAGATCATGCCCAGGCATAGTGGTGCATAATTTCAGCAATAGGAAGGTGATGGCAGGAAGATGAGAAGTTTGAGGTCATCCTCTGCTGCAAGGGAACTTGAGGACATGAAATCCTATCTCATAAAAACAAAACAAGTAACAAGAGGTTTAATAAGATCACATAGGGGAATGTCCTTTTAAACATTTGATACATAGTGAGGTTCTTCCATCCAGCCATTGTTTGCAATAGTTATTCTGAAAAGGCTTCTGAGCTGGTTTATATGTGGAATATTGTAAGGAAGCTGGCAGGTTCCCTGCCCTCCAGGAGCTCCGATCCTTCAAGGAAAGCCAGGAGAAGAAGAGGGAGGAATTTAAGGGCTCACACAGTTGTAAGAACTAGGGACAGGCTGGCACCAAACATGGCAGCTCCCCTGTTATTCAATATCAAGCAGCCTCTTCTTCAATGAGTCTCAGGTCTTTTTTTGTGAGCCAGTTTTACCGATGCCTGCTATGGGAGAGCTCCATGCAGTGGGAGAACACGGATCTTCTTGACCACAAGGCTCACATTGTACCATCAGGGTGAGATTAGGAGAAAGAGAAGGCTACTCCTTCCCTCTGCCTCCATCTAAATCTAGAAAGGAGCCAGACTATCTTAGCTTGTGTTGTGTGCTCTTATCTGCTCCAGTCATGTGGTCAAGGGAAATATATGGGACACCAGGCTTGGCCAATGTGGATCTGGTATGTGGATGTTCATGCACACTGTTTGTGACAGGTGATGCTAGATAAATGCAGATAGCGACATAGCAACATCAGCAAAAACTCAGCGGCATGAGGTCTACATATTCATTATCCCACAGCCTCTGTAGGACAAAGGCCTTGAAAGGGCTCAGCTGGACTCCCTGAAAGCCTGTCATCAAGGTGCAGGACAGAACCCTGTCCTCATCTGGGAGCTCAAGTGGGGCAGGATCCAATTCCAAGCTCATTCAGCACTTGGCATGATTCGGTTGCTCACACTATGAGGACCGAAGGCTCCTTTTTGCTGGTTGTCAGCTGTCAGGGTTCCTAGAGGCCATTCTTTTTTTCTTTTTAAATATTTTTTGTTTGTTTATTTTTATTTAGTTGAGAGCAACAGACAGAGAGAGAAGGTGGGAGAGAAAGAGAGAGAGAGAACGGGTGCGCCAGGGCCTCCAGCCACTGCAAACAAACTCCAGACGTGTGCGCCCCCTTGTGCATCTGGCTAACATGGGTCCTGGGGAATCAAGCCTCGAACCAGGGTCCTTAGGCTTCACAGGCAAGCGCTTAACTGCTAAGCCATCTCTCCAGCCCTGGAGGCCATTCTTACTTGGATTTCAAAAGACCATCTGTTTCATCCAAGTCAGCAAGGTCACAACAACACTACAGCAAGATGCACGCTGCAGTCCTCTGTGATTTTGCCACATGGAATCACCTGCATGACACTTTTATTGCATCCTCTTGATCAGAAGACCAGGGAACATGATGATACCTCAAGCATCTGTCATATCTATGTGTGTATACAGTGTACATGTGCTCCTTGGCTTATAATAAGGTTGCATCCTGATAGACCCGCTGTGTGTGTGTGTGTGCACGCGCGCGCACGCGCATGTGTGTGTGTAGAGAGAGAGAGAGAGAAAGAGAGAGCACTTAAAAGCTAGACGTGGGCTGGAAAGATGGCTTAGTGTTAAAGAGCACAAGGGGGCATTCGCCTCTGTGTGCTCTGCCAACTGCCATCAGGACAGGATGGGCTGCCTGGGAAGGCCAAGGAACTTTGCCACCATCCTGGCTTCTGCCCCAAAGGCCTCTAGCCACTGCAAATGAACTCTAAACGCATGCGCGACAACGTGCATCTGGCTTACGTGGGTTCTGGGGAATCAAACCTGGATCCTTAAGCTTTGCAGCTACTAAACCATCTCTCCAGCCCCTGAGAAATATAGTTTTATGATAGCCCATGTACTGTCACGGTGGGATGGCAAACAATCTTTGCCAGTTGGGCCAGAGCAGTAATGTGTCTCCTCTATGGTCCAGCCCTGTAGTTGTTTAGATTATGAAACGGTCTTTACTACATCCAGGCTTAAAGGCATATATAATCAGCACCTTTAGGGAACAGGTAATAGGTGAGCCAAAGGGAATACAACCCAAGTGTGTGAATAGGCAAGACAAGAAAGGTCATGAGAGGCAGTTTTGCCAGGTGTGCCATACTCAAAGGAAGTTCCAAGGGCGACAGCCTTGGCCACTCCTTTTTTTGTTTATTTGTTTGGTCTGGTTTGGTGTTTTCAAGGTAGGGTCTCATCCTAGCTCAGGCTGACCTGGAATTCATTATATAGCCTCAGGGTAGCCTTGAACTCATGGCGATGCTCCTACCTCTGCCTCCCGAGATTAAAGGCATGTGTCACCACACCTGGCCTGGCCACACTTTATTGCCTGTCACCCTCAGTAGCTGTCACTGCATTTCTTTCCTTCCCCTACTCAAAGCACAGCTCTTCACCCCTTTTTGTAGTATAAGTGGCAAGGCTTTTCTAGGCTGAAGAAAGAACTTCTAGGTTGCATCTGCAGTCTCTGCTATTCATTCCATGATTCTTCCTCAAATCAAGGATAAATGCTGTGGGCCTATAGGGTTTACTGGAGAATTCTCAAGCTACTCAATACACCCACTGTCATCATTCACAGCCTACGACCCATGTTCACAGCCAGTATGGCACTGACCTGGGCTGGTCCTGGCAGAGCCTCATGAGTTTGCATCTCTACTTGCTACCCCTCTATTTTATTTTCCCAGTGCAGCCAAAATCCATCCATCCATCACTCTTTTATCCAGCCAACCTCTGTAGCATGCCAGGCTCAGCCTAGATGAATGGGATCCCCAAATCTCATAGGTCATGTGTCCCCTAGTGAGGTGAACAGTTGGCTAACCACCCAAAGAAACACACCACCACTATGAAGAAAAACACAAGGTAGGGTGAGTTTGTATAGAAATGGATAAGGTCAGCTGGGCATGGTGGCACACGCCTTTAATCCCACCACTGGGTGGGGAGCAGAGGTAGGAAGACCACTGTGAGTTTGAGGCCAGCCTGAGACTACATAGTGAATTCCAGGTCAGCCTGGGCTAGAGTGAAATCCTACCTTGAAAAATGAACCCCCCCCCAAAAAAGAAAGAATTAAAAAAGAGATGGATGAGGTCAACGAATGGGGCAAGGCATGTAGACCATCCTAGGGAAAGGGTATGGCCAATTCAAAGGCCCTGAGGCAGAACATTGTGTGGCTAATTTCTAGAACTGAATAGAGCCCTGAACGTGGCATCCCCCACAGAAAGGAGTGGAGAGTGATGTCACCCCTGCTGTGTAAGACATCAGTGACTTCTTCCTACCAGCTGTAGTAAGACTTAAACTTGTCCTTATGTACGTAGGTCCCTGCCTTCCCCTCTGGCCTCATAACTCCTGAGCTAGTTATTCTTCTTCAAAATGTTTTATTTAAGATGGGCGTGGTGGCGCACACCTTTAATCCCAGCACTCAGGAGGCAGAGGTATGAGGATCGTCATGAGTTCGAGGTCACCGACTAAAACGTGAATTCCAGGGCAGCCTGAGCTAGAGTGAAACCCTACCTCAACAAACTAATCAATCAATAAATAAAACATTTAATTAATTATTTGCAAGGAGAGAGAGAGAATGAATGAATGAATATGGGTGTACCAGGGCCTCAAGCCACCACAAACAAATTCCAGTTGCATGCACCACTTTGTGCATCTGGCTTTACATGGATACTAGGAAACTGAACCCAGGCCGTTAGGCATTGCAGGCAAGTGCCTTAACTGCTGAGCCATCTCTCCAGCTTCCCCTCCTCCCCATTTTTGGAGATAGAGTCTCACTTTGTTGACCAGACTGGCCTTCCTGGCAATCTATCTGCCTCAGCTTCCCAAATACTGGGATTATAGATGACAGCCACCATGCCTGGGTTTCTGAGCTAGAAATTCTGTCACCTGAGTGAAGCTGGCCCCTTCATTCCCAATCCTTTGTCAGAGTAAGTTCTACTGGTCCTTCAGGACCCAACTTAGACATGACCTCTAGAGAGCTGGGCTATTCTACTGTTTGCATGTTCAATCCATGGACTCCCTAGGGAGATGTGAGAGGTCAAGGGTGTGCTTCTGAATTAGCTTTGAGGTCTTGGGTCACTCAACCTTTTGTTTCGGCCTTTCCATGAGGTTATGGGGAATTCTTGGTCTTCTCCTGAGCAACTACCATGTCCTGAGGGATTCGTCTCCCCCACCCCGGGCCGGTGAGGCTGGCTGGTGGTCAGAGCGCCCCAAGTCCTCCCTCACCCCATCTCCCAGCACCTGGCCCACCACGTCCTGCAGTAACTGCCTTGCCATTCAGAACAGCTCTAAGAAGACAGAACTTGCAGCCATTACACCCTACGGTAATAAACACAGACTCTGCCCTAGGGATAAAGGGTGCTTTGCTGTGGACCCTTTTGAGGTCACTCATCCTAAAGCTCTTTTTGCACCCAGCTTCCTGGCTCCCAGCAGGCAAATCCAAACAGCCTGGAAGGAACAGTGAGGAGTCAGGGACCGAAGCATGATTGGGGCAGCCACAGCAGAGGTGGGAATACCATTCCCAGCTGGGTGGGAAGAGGTCTCCTGTGCTAAAGGGATTCTGGGATCCCGGAAGGCAGGAAAGGCAGGTGGTGTGAGTTCTGTGTCTATTCACAATGACCACTGTCCCTAAATGTCCCGTCCAATGCGTGATC
Organism: Jaculus jaculus; assembly: GCF_020740685.1. Taxonomy (NCBI): domain Eukaryota; kingdom Metazoa; phylum Chordata; class Mammalia; order Rodentia; family Dipodidae; genus Jaculus; species Jaculus jaculus. The sequence goes on from NC_059104.1 coordinate 148,421,099, forward strand.
CTTCTGTTTGCCCACAGTCCCATACCGAGGATGGCTGTGGAACACGGCATGAAGTGCTAGTCAGTGCTCAGGGTCCCTGTGACCATGCCCTCCCAGGGTCAACCTCGTCCTCCTCATCTTCAGTGTCTGAGACAGGCGGGAGGCTGGACAGAGAGACACAGTCATTTCCTGTTTGCTGGTTGAAGGAGGGGAGGGTAAGAGAGACAGAGAAGGATCAAACACTTGAATTCAAATCTCTGCTGCATACCTACAGGCTGTGTGGCTTTGGACATGTCCCTGAGCCACCGTATGGTCATTTGTGAAGTGGTATTCCCAGTGCCTGAGGCACAGTGACAATTGCCAGCATTAAGGTCCCTGCATCTTCGAATCAAAGATGTGACTCACTCTTCAGAAGGCATCTCTCTGGCACCTCCCAGGACCCATGCCATTCACAAATTGTTTAACCCTGGGCTTGTGCCACCAGAGGCTGGAGAGATTGCTGCCCACCTTCGCAGAGGGATCCTGGGGGCACCTCTCCTGTGCAGCCCTCTCTCTGGGGCCCTGGTCTCCCTCCCCATCTTCCATCTCTCCCTTCGGCCTTGGCCCACTCCAAAGGCTGTCACAAAGGATAACCTTGGCTGCAATTTTCTGGAATGCATGGAATAAGGGCTGGGAGATGTAGCTCAGTGACTTCTTTCAGTGTGCACAGGGCCCTGGGTTGTAGCCTCAGTACTGGGCACCCCTTGCTCCCTAAAGGGTTCCAGTCCCTCCTATTTTCCCAGCTGAGAGCCCTGCCAGTTCCCACATTACCACATGAATGGGGCACAAGTCCCCACCCCCTCCACTCAAGCAAACAATTTGGCTAGCAAATTGACATAATTACCAAAGACAGAGAGGGAAGAAAGACACCCCCCTCACACACACACACCACGGGTCCCCTAGAAGGCCCCTCCTGCGGGGCTTTGTAGGCTAGGGCGCTCAGAACTGATTAGAAACCTTGTGGCCTTTTCAAGAGCCCTAAGTGATTGGTCCCCTTAATCTGATTACAATTTGTGGAGCCCCTTCAGCCAACTCTGAAGAGCTGCTCTTGAGCACCCGGCTCTATCAGCCCTCGAGCACACACACACACACACACACACACACACACACACACACACACACACTAACAAAACCCTAACACACTGGCCTGTCTGTCTTTAAGTTACCCTACACAGATACCATAACAAGGCCAAAACAGCTATGCATGCTGCTGTGGACACACCCATCTCTCCTCCAGGTGGCCAGCCCAGCACCCAGAGTCAGGCGGCCCAACCTCATCAAGGCCAACACTGTCTCCACAGCTGCTGTGTCTGGGGTCCTGAGCCCGGCTCCCAGGGGATTAGGCCCAGCAGGCAGTCTGGACACAGAGAAGGCACTGGCCGTGCAGACTCTGCCTGGGAAACTCAGCTCTCACGAGCTGCCGTCAATGGCCCCAGCCGGCCACATCCAATTTGGAGCTCTTAATCCCCTTGGCAGGGACAATGGTGCCGTTCCCCATACTTGCTGATGGTTCTCACTAGTTTTAGCCTTCCTTGCCCCCAATCCCAAATGTAGCCCTCATTCCCAAAGAAGCTGAACACCTCTCCCCAGGGTATGGGGCCTGGGAGATATGTGTGGAACCCTCCAGAGTGACCTCTAGCCTGCTGCACATCATTTTCGGGATACCCCAGCCTGGGGCCCAGAGAGAATATTCTCCACTTTGGAACCCCATACTGCTCAGAACATGCTCAAAAAATAAAATACAATAAAATAAAATCTAAGCCGGGCATGGTGGCGTATGCCTCTAATCCCAGCACTTGGGAGGCAGAGGTAGGAGGATTGCCATGAGTTCAAGACCACCCTGAGACTCCATAGTTGTCAGCCTGAGCCAGAGTGAGACCCTACCTCGGAAAAAAAAATCTAGTCAGAAGGCTGGACCTGAATGAAGTCAAGAGGGATGGGAACAGGAGCCTAGGAGCCGGCACTGGAATCAAAGATCTAAGTCTCACCCTAGCATCATTCTGAAGAACACTCATTCTCAGAAGGCAAGAGGATTGTGAGTTTGGGACCAGCTAGGATTGTGCAAGATCTTATCAAAAACAAAAACAGAAAAACACCACAGGGGGCTGAAGAGATTGCTTAGTGGTTAAGGTGCTTGTCTGTGAAGCTTAAGGACCCAGGTTCAATTCCCCAGTGCCCACTTTAACCAGATGCACAAGATGGCACATGTGTCTGGAGTTCATGTGCAGTGGCTGGAGGCCCTGGAGCACCCATTCTCTCTCTCTTCTGCTCCTTCTCTCTCAAATAAATAAATAACATATTTTATTTAAAAAAAACTCTGGCCTGGAGCAAAGGCTCAGCAGTGAAAGGTGCTTGCTTGCAAAGCCTGACCCACACAAAGACAGATGCACAAAGTGGCACAAGCATCTGGAGCCCTGACCCACACATCCATCTCTTCTCTGTCTCTCCCAAATAATTTTTTTTTTAAAGATCCTTCACCGCTCCCCCGACCCCTCCATCCCCGCCCCCCCCATCCCCGCCACCAAAATAAGTCATTAATGACCTTAGCTAGCACATTACAGTCTCGGGACTGTTTCCCCACCCATAAGGCTGGAAGGCCACAACCTCTCTCAGGGCTGCTGGGAGGTTAAATGATAGGCAAAGTCGGCCTAAAGAGAGAGAGAGAGAGAGACAGACAGACAGACAGACACAGAGAGACAGAGAGAGAGAGAGAGAGAGAGAGAGAGAGAGAGAGAGAGAGAGAGAGAGAGAGAGAGAGAGACCCCGACCTCGTGCCTGCTCACGTGACCCGCTCCGCAGCCCAGCTTGCTCCTAGGGAGGGGAGGGGCCTGGCTCCCCGAGGGCACAAGACTGTCCCCCCCCCACACCCTTCCACTCCCAGTCAACAGGTCCTGTAACCAGGACGAGGGTCGCCCCCAGGCACCCTGCCAACGTGGTCCTCGGCGGTGTACCACATGGGAAAGTAGACCTCGTCCCAAGGTAAGGACCACGGGTGACCCCGCCTCCTCCGAGACCCCAGCTAATGCATCCCCTCATCCTCACCCCAGACCGCATCCTTCACACCTCTCGGGGACCGCGAGCCCCCCACCCCACCGACCCGCGGCCCCGCCCGCACCCAGCTCTTGATCCCCGCCCCCCGCGCCCCTCCCAAGCCCCACCCCTCCCCTCGCAGCCCGCCCCCAGGAGCCCGCCCCCTCCCCCGCGCGTCCCCACTCCCCGCTCGGGGCCGGCGGGGCGGAGCACGCGGCCCTGGGGGTGGGGCCGGGCCGATCAGCTGGAATCAAAGCCGCCGCCCCCTCCCCCGCCGGGCCGCCGCGCACCTCCTCCTTTGTCACAATGTTTTTCAATTCGGTGAAGCAAACTGTCCAATTAGAGCCCGGGCCCCCGGCTTCCATCTTTGCCGACGTTTAATTAACGTGCTCCTCTTGGCAGCTGCTGCTGACAAGTCCAGAAACAGGCTGTGAAGGGTTTTTGTCTTTACCCAGCATGGAAAATGAGGGGTGTTACATCGCCGAACATGAATAGGTGGCACTTGAGCTCCCTCCTTCCCTCCGCCCGCGCCCGCTGCTCTGCAAAGGGGAGCGGAGCGCTAAGTGCGCGTGTGTGTGCGCGCGTGTGTGTGCGCGCGTGTGTGTGCGCGCGTGTGTGTGCGCGCGCGCGCGCACTGCGAGGGGAGAGGGGCAGGGGCGGAGTCGGAGGCAGGAGAGACCGTGGCCTCCCTCTCTCCCTTAACCCTTCTTCCCAGGAGCCATTGCTCCACGAAAGATCGAGATTTTTACCTCTTACTCTTCAGCCTGCACACTTTGGCCTCGCCTTCCTGCTAGCCACAGGGAACCTCAGCGTGTCGATTCCTGTCCACGGGCTTTGCCCATGCTGTCCCTTGGCCACCCTTCTGATGATGCCCTCCTAGGTAGCCTCTAGAACCTTTTGCAGGTAGTCCCAACAGGAAGCCACCTGGTCACCGACAGCCTCTCCAGCCACTCCTGTCCCATTCTACCTGTCCATTCCACGCCCGGGAATCTCAGCTCCTGAAACTTCCCCCGCTGTCCAGGTGTCCAGGGGGAGTGAGGTGGGCTTGACTGAGGAAGGAGGGAGGACTGGGAGCAGAAGGCTACACCAAGGAGCGCACTCTCTCTGCTTCCCAGACTGCTGGATTATCCACAGAAAGCTCGAATGGAGGGCTTACAACATACGACCTATTTGACATCAGGGAAGACGGGGTCTTGGAGAAAGGCCATGGCCCCAGGCTGAGCCTCGTGGGCCTCCACTAGCTGAGCTTGGCCTCCCTTGAAGGGAGGGTGGCTCCCCAGGAGAGACAAGTCTCTTGGGTCCATTTCTCCCTGATAGGGGCCCCACAGGAGCAGTCACACCCATTCTACAAAGAACATAGACAACGTTTATTCACTACACAGCGTGAAGTGGTTTAGGGGGGTCTTAGAAAGCATAGGAGGTGTGACTGAGGGACAGGCAGGAGCTGAAGAGTCTAGGAGGCAGTGCCTCCTGGCAGGGTCCAGTCCCTCATCAGGACCCAGCCCAACTCCATACCAGCTTTCCTCCGTACGCGGGCGCCATGACTCCAGGCAGAGACGGATCTTCTGCAGTTGACCCTGGCTTTGAGCCCGTCCTGTTTAAGCTTGTCCATTGTCAGGCAGGGCCCCTGGGATGAAGGAAGGCTTGGGGGGGGGGGGGACGCAGGTGGCCTAGGGTCAGGCCAGTGGGTCTTCCAGCTGCCTTGCTCCCAAGTCCCCAGCTAGGTCAGCCTCAGCTCCTTGAAGAGCCCTTGGACAATTTCAGGATCCTGCACACACACACACACACACAGAGAGAGAGAGAGAGAGAGAGAGAGAGAGAGAGCACTTAGAGCAACCAGTCACTGCCGGTCCCTGCTGTAGCCTCCGGGTCACCTTTCCTTTTCTGGGTGGACTGGACACTAACAGCAACTGTCACAGGCTGATTTCGCCTACTTCAATCCTCTCCTAACACTAATGCCTCAGCCAAGCCCAAGATCCTGTCTTTAAAAGAAAAAATAGAGGACTGGGGAGATGGCTTAGTGGTTAAAGGCATTTGTTGCAAAGCTCACCAGCCTGGGGTTCAAATCTCCAGTAACTGTATATGTAAAAAGTGCCAAATATATCTGGTCTTCATTTGCAGTGGCAAGAGATCGTGGTGTGTGTGTGCGCGCTCGCACACATGTGTAATTTTTTCTTTTTCTTTTACTTTTTTTTGAGGTAGAGTTTCGCTCTAGTCCAGGGTGACCTGGAATTCACTATGCAGTCTCAGGGTGGACTCGAACTCATGGTGATCCTCCTACCTCTGCCTCCGGAGTGCTGGGATTAAAGGCATGTGCCATCACGAATATATTTTTTTTAATAGCGGAAACTGCTGGTTGTGATGGCACACACACACTATAATCCCAGCACTTGGAAGGCGAAGGCAGGAAGATCTTTAGCCTGAGCTACCAAAGGTGGGGGAGGGGGATTACTCTGTTTTATAGAGACTTTGCAATGGGTAGATATGAAAGCACCCCGTCAATATGGCTGTGCTCCACAGAGGAATAGAAGGACGGGGGAGGTGGTGTCTGGAACTACTGAATAAAGAAATACAGCCTCAAGCAGTCACAAAGCAAGTGTCCTCCCCCAGGGCTCTTTCCACACATCCTTCCAGTGTAACCTGTTCATCCCACCTAGCGGTGGGGGGAGGCACACCTTTCATTTCTTTATGCCTGGTGTTTGCCCTCTTGCTGGTGGTGTCTGATAGACCTGGGCGGGCCCCCATTGGGAGAACAAGCCCGCCACCCTCCACGGACCTTGTGCATCTGCTTCTCACCTGCACTAGGAGTTTAGGGTACCAAGGATGTTGTAGGTACCGCGGACGCCAATGGTAGCGAGGGTACCAGAGGAGTTGGAGGTTTGAGGGTGGGATCCTCAGGAAGGTAGACAGCGTTCTCTTCGTGAATCTGTCGAGAGAAGAAGTAATTCTCAGGGCCAAGAAGCCAGATATCCCTAGTGGAACTAGAACCGCCAGGGAACTGGAGCCAGGGGCATTCAAATACTGGGTGGGGAGTGCCACCTTGTGGTCACGGTGCAGAGTGCCTTGACCCCAGACCGCTACTTTTCTCACACAGCAGAGACCAAAACACGGTCCTCGCCCCCACAAGAACAATGGCAGGGGCAATGCACCAGGGCAAAGAGTGTCACTTTCACGCGAGAATCTTATCACCAGCCTGGAGAATTCCAGAAGGTTGCGCTGAACCTATTTTTGAGAGATGGGAGTGTGTCATGCTTAGAGCTAGGGATAGAACGATTCAAAAGCAGAACGGGAGAGTGCAGAAGAGGCTGGAAATGGCCCAGGGAGGTGAAGCAGCCCAGCCTTTCTTTGGCTTCACGAAGACTGCCGCTCTGTGGTCTCTCTCTCACCCGGCACAGAGACTGTCGGATGGTTTTCACTTTTATTGATACACGCACCTAACCCGGTGCTGCTGAAGCTAAGAGAAGGTGTGAACTTGGAATAAATTACAAAGGACAAAACAGAACCCAGGGAGGCAACTTCTCAGCATGGAAACTGATACCATTCCTGATTTATTTTATTAGCATTACACCCACGTAGTTTCTAATTGTGGTGCCTCAAATAGTTTATGTGCTGACTTTAAAGGTAGGGTGAAAATAATCATGCTAAGCAGAGAAAAGCAAGTTTATTAAGAATGTAATAGCATCGAATAATTCATATGCTAGAGAGGTAAAGAGAAAGAGCCAAGTGGATAATCGGATCTCAACAGTGTAAGAAAAATCTATGTTGAGAAAAATGAATGTGAGGAAATGTACCAAAAATAGTCAAAAGCGCTTGAATTAGTGGGTGATAGGTTTTGTGGGGTAGGGTGCTGGAGACTGAACCCAAGGCCTTGTGATTTGTATTCTACCACTGAGCAATACCTTTCCCCCCATTGAGATGGGATTTCTTTATTTTTTTTTCTATTTCCAGATTTCTTGTAATAAGCTGTTAGTCATTTTATGATTAAAACAAATTTAGAGAGTGAACTTAAAATACTTAGTAACAGTATGCATGGGTAGATTAAGTATACTGAAACTACATATAGAGCATAACGCTTTAGAAATGTAGAGCCAGGTTTGGGAAGATGGCTCAGTAGATAAAGTGCTGGCAACATACAAACATGAGGACTGGAGTGAGACCCTCAGGCCCCACATCAATGTTGGGTGGGCTTGGCTGGCGTGTGCCTGTAATCCCAGCACTTGGGAGGCAGAGACAGGAATCCTGGAGCAAGCTAGCTAGCTAGATTAGCCAACTCCGCGTGCTGTAAATTCAAGTGAGAGACACCGTCTCCATAAATAAAGACAGGCGAGATCAAGGAAGGTACCTCTGGTCTGCACAAGTGCGCACACACATGCGCCCACATACACACAAACACGCAGACGTGCACTCACACTCACCACACGTATACATGCAAAATAAAATACAGAACCAAGTGACAGGCAGTAATGTCCCTCCTCCCCGGAGTCACAGACAGGCTGGTCCTCACCCCTGCAGTGAAGGTGCCCTGTGACATCGTCTACAACCGCCCCCCTCACTTGTTCCCAGTGCGCAAGGTGGGGGAGGGGCAGGAAAGCCACTCCGGAAGCACCTGCAATAAACGGTTTACAGGGAAGAGGGCCTGAAGACACAGAAAGACCCACACTGAATAGCGACGTTCCAGTTATATTCTGGAACTTTCAGCTCCTGCAGCATCTCTCGAGCAGGGTTTTGCACTGGCGGGCTTCAGGTTGATGAAAAGGCAGTAGTAGATGGCAGAGTGCCTTTTCCCCAGCACAGTCCCCTGGGCGCTTGTCTATCTGTAGAGGTCCAGCCCTGGCCAAGGTGACTGCCTCAGCTGGTGTGCAAGTGGCATTTTTTTTTTTTAGAAGGACTCTAGGTGACAGTGACAGAGACTGAAGTTGGGTACCCTTGCTGCCTTTCCCAAGGCTGGATATCAGAAACACCTGGGAAGCTTTACAAACAATCCTCATGGTGTCCAGGCCCTAGGCCGGACCAATTTACACCCAAGCCATTGGACAAAAGTTTTGCGATGCTTTGAAAGTGACCCTCATGAGTTTCAGATGTAGAGAAGGGCTGAAACCATCCATCTAATGAAGAGAGTCTTGGATGGGACTATCATCAAAATCACTCAGAGTCTGGTTAAAAATAGTTCTGGATGGAATGAGAGAATCAGCTTTTATTTAGTTATTTATCTTGATATAGGGTCTCAAGTATCCCAGGTTGACCTCAAATTTATTATGTAAACAAGGATGCCCTTGAATTCCTGATCCTTCTGCCTCTACCTCCCAAGTGCTGGGATTATAGGTACGAGCCCTGGCCTGCAGCTCTGACAAGTTCTTGGTAATAATGACTATAGCTGCGGTGTGGTGAGGCAAACCTTGGGAGTCACTACTAGAATACAGCGCACATGCCAATTATAGGCCCGCTATAGGCTGTTCCTGCAACTCCCACCTCCAAGGTATGTAGATAAGAGAGAGACACGCTCTCCTCCAAGCCCAGAGGGGAAAGGTGGAAAGGGAGGGAAAAGTCCTCACCTCGGGGGACAGTGTCCCGTACACAGGAGGGAGATGTTGCTGTGTCCCTCACCAGAAGGTACAGTTGGGGAGAGGGAGTGCAGCTGTGCTTGTACAGGGGACACTCACCTCCCAGTAAATGGTGTCATCAAAGCAGTTCTCATCAGCAGCTTGTCCCCAGATTGGTAGCCTCAAAATGAGACCTAAATAGGTTGCAGGACACGAGTGGTCAGGAAACATTTTCTCCTCACCAACCTAGCCCTCTCCCTCTGCTGGGACTCTCACCCCCCCCCAACCCAAGCCCACAGCAGGAAGTACAGAGATGAGGGATTCCAGGGAGCCCCAGCGCTTGGGTCACCCCCCACCCACCCACCCCGCACTCAGGAAGCACCACTGGGATACCACTTTCTCTAGATCAGCCATTCGCACTCACCCACGATAGCGCCGCCCACCAGGGCCATGGCCAAGCTCACGAGGAGGCCGTACACCTGGAACTTGCCCTGGGCTTGGGTGGAACTGGAGTCAGGATTTAAACTTTCAAAGTGAAAGGGATGGAGAAACCTGAGGTGGAAATGGAGCAGGTAAGGACCCCACCGAGAGGCAAGACACCGCTTGCCATCACCTCACAACTGTACATGGGCACCAGACTCAGCCTTCCCAACTAGAGAATAGGGCCAACACGCAAATGGGTGGTCTCTCAAGTTTTTAAAAAATTCTTTTTGTTCATTTTTTTAAACATTTATTGGAGAGTGACAGACAGAGAGAAAGAGGCAGATAGAGAGAGAGAGAGTGAAAATGGGTGTGCCAGGGCCTCCAGACCCTGCAAACAAACTCCAGACACATGCGCCCCCTTGTGCATCTGGCTAACGTGGGTGCTGGGGAATTGAGCCTTGAACCAGGGTCCTTAGGCTTCACAGGCAAGCGCTTAACCACTAAGCCATCTCTCAAGCTTTTATGGGATATAAGGTTAGAGAGAGAGGCCCATGAATCAGTGCTCCAGAATGGAGGAAGAAGAAGTAAAAGACAAAAGGAAGAGGGAGAGGCCCACCCTCACATCTCTCCTGCATTTACCCAGTCTCATATACATTAGGTTGGGCGTAGACTGCTGTCACGGCACCCACGATGCCACCTATGATGCCAGGGATGCCATGCAGGTTGTGAATGCCGCATGTGTCTTGAATTCGTAGATGGGATTCCAGGAACGGCTGAGGGGGGAAGTGGCACTACTCAGGCTGGGGCTGCAGAAGGGGCGTGGGGAGGCCCTCAAAGATGCCGGACTTGGGATTCTCCAGGCCCCAGCCCTTTCTGGAACCCCCTATTGTCAGGATCACAGAGAGCCAGCAGACAAAGCCCCAGGCCCAGCCCCAGCCCCGGGGCCCTTACAGTCAGGTACACGAATCCCAGGGTGGAAAAGAGGCCACAGAAGAAGCCCACGATGAGGGCACCATAAGGCATCAACATCATCTCCGCAGCTGTGCCAACGCCCACTCCACCTGCAAGCGTGGCGTTCTGGATATGCACCTGGGCAGGGCAGACAGAACAAAGGGGCTCTCAGCCCTGCCCAGGAGCTGGAAACAACTTAGACCCCCATCCACTTCAGCAAACCAGGAGCAGGGCAATGGGACTGGCCTTGGCTGGGGTTTGGTACAGCCATCCTGTGCATGCTCTGTAAGCATACCACCCAGTACATCTGGACATGTTCTCTGTCTACAGGGCAGTGTGACATCAGCCCATCTGCATGTCCCTTTCCGTATACGCCATGTCTCCCTGTGTGCCAACCCACATGTCTGTGCCAGGTCCCAGTGAACCCTATTCATACCCAGGATGGATACTGCTGAGTGCCAGCCTGTCGAGTGCTACGCTGCTGTCGGGAGGGCTCATCCCACCTCCACCACAAGCCTGTGAGATGGGTACTGAGCCAGCAGGGAGGCAGAGCAGAAATAAAAATGTCCTTTTTTTTTTTTTTTTTGAGGTAGGGTCTTACTGTGCAGTCCAAGTTTGGCTTCAAACTTTCAGCAATTTTCTTGCTTCAGTCTCCAGGTGCTGGGATTACAAGTGTGGGTTTATCACACCTGGCATCAGAAAGATGCTTTGGGGCTGGAGAGGTGGCTTAGTGGTTAAGTGCTTGCCTGTGAAGCCTAAGGACCCCAGTTTAAGGCTCGATTCCCCACGACCCACATAAGCCAGATGTACAAGGGGCGCACGCGTCTGGAGTTCATTTGCAGTGGCTGGAAGCCCTGGCACGCCCACTCTTTCCTCTCTCTCTCTCTCTCTCTCTCTCTCTCTCTCTCTGTGCCTCTTTCTCTCTCTGTTGCTCTCAAATAAATAAAAATAAACAAAAAAAAAAAAAGAAAGAAAGAAAGATGCTTTGATGCAGGCCTCTGCGGAACCACAGCCTCGGTCCCTGAACCTATCCCATGTCCCTGTGTGTGGGTTTGGGTGCGCTCTCACACGTTCCCTCTGATGCCCAAGAGTGTCCAGTGCATCTGGGGACCGGTGGCAGCAACCCCATGATAGACATCTCCAAACTGTCCTTGTACACATATGCACACATCAAGAAACTTGTGTCTGAATGAGACAGAGTTCATGTCTCTAGTCTTTACAGAAAAGACAGCACTCCTGAGGCTTATCTCCTCCTCACTGACTGCCAAATAGCTGTCCCCGTGATAGGGAATGAAGGACACTGTGTGTGGGCTGGGGCAGCCTTCAGAAGGCCTGGGACGGTATCAGGAGCATGAGCACCTGGCAGAGGCAGGCCTCATATGACTCTCAGCCCACACTGCTGACCCCACCGCGAGCCTGCAGGGAGGAGACTGACAGGCAGGAGTGGCCCATATAGCAGAGCCTTGAGCACCCAGACCTGGTGCGCTGATCTGGAAGCTGCCTGCACACCCACCAGGTGCAGGCAGTCGAAACAGCCCTCCCCCCAGGGACCCCCTCTCACCATGTCTAGCTTGCCCCTCTTGTGCACGGCGCTGGACACTGCCACTGAGGTGAGCACGCTGGCTGCCAAGGAGCAGTAGGTGTTGAGGACTGCTCGGTGCTGGCTGTCTCCGTGGTTTGAAATGGCTGAATTGAAGCTGGGCCAGTACATCCACAGGAAGAGGGTGCCTGGGTCAGACCACACACAGCCCCAGGGTCCCAGGGCCCCAGGGAAGGAGACATTAGAAGGACTCATGGAGCTCAGGCAGATGTAACCCTTCAGCTCTGGAGATGGCTATAGTCACGACCCCAACTGCTTCTCACCTCTAGAAGACCCTCCCTGCCTCGCTTCTATTTGAACTCCCATACAACTCCAGGAAGTCTTCCCTGACTCCTACAACTGGCTAAGGTTAACCCTCAGCACCATACAGGACTCCACCCACCCCCACCCCATGGGGAGATCAGCGGGTGGCACTACCATCTCTCACTCTAAGGAGGGCTTGGTGCTGAAGGGAAACACTATGGAGGGCCCATGTGTTCTCTGGGGACACAGGCAGTCGGAATGCACATCTTGCCCCAGCACAGGACTGTGTGGCTAGTTCCTGAGGTTACAATTCCATCAGCCTTGGGGCATTCTAGGGAACACTTGTATAGAAGGAGTGATCAGCCTCTTTCAGCCCCATGAGGGAGAGAGATAGACATTAAAGACCCAAGACATGCCCACAGGCAATCTCCCTCTGTTCCCCACCCCAAGAAACTGCTTTTGTGGACTCCAGAGTGATCTTGACAACTCTCACCCATCATGGTGGATCTCACCCATCACAGCTGTCCTCACCCATCATGGTGGATCTCACCCATCACAGCTGTCCTCACCCACCGTGGTGGATCTCACCCATCACAGCTGTCCTCACCCACCGTGGTGGATCTCACCCATCACAGCTGTCCTCACCCACCGTGGTGGATCTCACCCATCACAGCTGTCCTCACCCACCGTGGTGGATCTCACCCATCACAGCTGTCCTCACCCACCGTGGTGGATCTCACCCATCACAGCTGTCCTCACCCACCGTGGTGGATCTCACCCATCACAGCTGTCCTCACCCACCGTGGTGGATCTCACCCATCACAGCTGTCCTCACCCACCGTGGTGGATCTCACCCATCACAGCTGTCCTCACCCACCGTGGTGGATCTCACCCATCACAGCTGTCCTCACCCACCATGGTGGATCTCAAGCACCATGGTGGATCTCACCCATCACAGCTGTCCTCACCCACCGTGGTGGATCTCACCCATCACAGCTGTCCTCACCCACCGTGGTGGATCTCACCCATCACAGCTGTCCTCACCCACCATGGTGGATCTCACCCATCACAGCTGTCCTCACCCACCATGGTGGATCTCACCCACCACAGCTGTCCTCACCCACCATGGTGGATCTCAAGCACCATGGTGGATCTCACCCATCACAGCTGTCCTCACCCACCATGGTGGATCTCACCCATCACAGCTGTCCTCACCCATCGTGGTGGATCTCACCCATCACAGCTGTCCTCACCCACCATGGTGGATCTCACCCGTCACAGCTGTCCTCACCCACCGTGGTGGATCTCACCCATCACAGCTGTCCTCACCCACCGTGGTGGATCTCACCCACCACAGCTGTCCTCACCCACCATGGTGGATCTCACCCATCACAGCTGTCCTCACCCACCGTGGTGGATCTCACCCATCACAGCTGTCCTCACCCACCGTGGTGGATCTCACCCATCACAGCTGTCCTCACCCACCGTGGTGGATCTCACCCATCACAGCTGTCCTCACCCACCGTGGTGGATCTCACCCATCACAGCTGTCCTCACCCACCGTGGTGGATCTCACCCATCACAGCTGTCCTCACCCACCGTGGTAGATCTCACCCATCACAGCTGTCCTCACCCACCGTGGTGGATCTCACCCATCACAGCTGTCCTCACCCACCATGGTGGATCTCACCCATCACAGCTGTCCTCACCCACCATGGTGGATCTCACCCATCACAGCTGTCCTCACCCACCATGGTGGATCTCACCCACCACAGCTGTCCTCACCCACCATGGTGGATCTCAAGCACCATGGTGGATCTCACCCATCACAGCTGTCCTCACCCACCATGGTGGATCTCACCCATCACAGCTGTCCTCACCCACCGTGGTGGATCTCACCCATCACAGCTGTCCTCACCCACCATGGTGGATCTCACCCGTCACAGCTGTCCTCACCCACCGTGGTGGATCTCACCCATCACAGCTGTCCTCACCCACCGTGGTGGATCTCACCCACCACAGCTGTCCTCACCCACCATGGTGGATCTCAAGCACCATGGTGGATCTCACCCATCACAGCTGTCCTCACCCACCGTGGTGGATCTCACCCATCACAGCTGTCCTCACCCACCGTGGTGGATCTCACCCATCACAGCTGTCCTCACCCACCGTGGTGGATCTCACCCATCACAGCTGTCCTCACCCACCGTGGTGGATCTCACCCATCACAGCTGTCCTCACCCACCGTGGTGGATCTCACCCATCACAGCTGTCCTCACCCATCATGGTGGATCTCACCCATCACAGCTGTCCTCACCCACCATGGTGGATCTCACCCATCACAGCTGTCCTCACCCACCATGGTGGATCTCACCCATCACAGCTGTCCTCACCCACCATGGTGGATCTCACCCATCACAGCTGTCCTCACCCACCATGGTGGATCTCACCCATCACAGCTGTCCTCACCCACCATGGTGGATCTCACCCATCACAGCTGTCCTCACCCACCATGGTGGATCTCACCCACCACAGCTGTCCTCACCCACCATGGTGGATCTCAAGCACCATGGTGGATCTCACCCATCACAGCTGTCCTCACCCACCATGGTGGATCTCACCCATCACAGCTGTCCTCACCCATCGTGGTGGATCTCACCCATCACAGCTGTCCTCACCCACCATGGTGGATCTCACCCGTCACAGCTGTCCTCACCCACCGTGGTGGATCTCACCCGTCACAGCTGTCCTCACCCACCATGGTGGATCTCACCCATCACAGCTGTCCTCACCCATCATGGCAGGCTTCACCCATCACAACTGTCCTCACCCGTGATGGTGGCTCTCACTCCTTATGGTGACCTTCACCTATCATGGCAACCCTTACCAACGTGGCCACTCTCAGCTCTCACCGATCATGGCAAACAGGTCAGAGTGGTACACCGAACTCTGCCTCTGCTTGCTCTGCTCTAGATTGCGCCGGTAGAGGATCCAGGTCACTGTGAGCCCAAAGTAGGCACCAAATGTGTGGATGGTCATGGAGCCTCCTGCATCCTTCGCCTAGAGTGCAAGAAGTATGTCAGAGCCTGCTATCTTCTCCCTCTCCCTCCTTACTGCACTCCTCTACACACACACACACACACACACACACACACACACAAAGTGGCAATCCCTGTACCCAGTCTGCTGGCCTGTCAGCAAAATGCCAGCCCCTATACCCAAGAGAGGTTGTTTGCAGACGGGCAACTCAAGTTTGAAGAGGAACTTGTTAAGTCTTAAGTTAGAAGAGTTAGAACCCACAGCCAGAAAGTGTGGCACACAATTGTAACCCCAGCATTCAGGAGGCTGGGGCAGGAAGATCAAAAGTTAAAGGCCAGCCTGGTCTACATAGGGAAACCCAGTTTCAAAAAAAAATTCATGTGCTGGAGAGATGGCTTAATAGTTAAGGTGCTTGCCTGTGAAGCCTAAGGACCCAGGTTCAATTCCCCAGGACCCATATAAAGCCAGCTGCACATGGTGGTGCATGTGTCTTGAGTTCCTTTGCAGGCCCTGGCAAGCCCATTCGCTCTATCTATCTATCTATCTATCTATCTATCTATCTATATCTGTCTATCTCTCAAATTAGAAAATAAGTAAATAAATAAATAAAATATTTAAAAACAATTCAGGGCAACCCTTGTCTAGATCGCCACTAGCTTCCTTATCTTTATTCCTAGAACTTCCTCTAAGCCTCTTCTCTACACCTTTTCTTTCTTTCTTCCTTCCTTTCTTTTTTTTTTTATTAACTGCATATTTTGTATGGATACATCATGTGTTGCTGCCTTCTTTCCCTCGTCCCTGCCCCACTTCCATGGGGGACCCTCCTCAGTGGGGTTGCAGGCATTTCCTTATAGGGTTGTGTTTTTTCAAGGTAGGGTCTCACTTTAGCCCAGGTTGACCTGGAATTCACTATGTAGTCTCAGGGTGGCCTCGAACTCACAGCGATCCTCCTACCTCTATCTCCTAAGTGCTGGGATTAAAGGCACCATGCCTGGCTCCACCTTTCATTTCATGCAAGTACCCCACCACCATCCTACCCAGGCTGTCTCTACCCCCCTCCCCCACAGCTTGTCACACTCCTTGCTCTCCATGGAGTCTCTCAGCCTATATCCTGCCACCCACCCCTTCCCTGGAGTCTGAAGGCAGGTAGGCAGTCCCTCCTTCCCTTCCTTCCCTATGCAAACTGTGCCTCTCGCTTGTCATCTGCACATCTCAAGCTCTTCATTTTCAAAGTGGGAGAAAGTGTAGTGACTTCGCAGGGCTGTTGCCAGAACTGAACTAGACAGCTCGTATAACATACCTGACACACTTGGACGGGAGCCTGTCAGGGTCAGCCCCAACTCCCCTCTTCAGCCCTTCCCTTCTCCCCCACTCAGAGGAATTGTTTAAGACTTACTCCTTTGTAGACATGCCATGGCTTGCATGTGTCCCCACAGTTTATTGGAAACTTAATCTCTAAGGCAAGTGTTGGGAGGTGGGGCCTTTAAGAGGTCGCTGAAGAAATGGGTTTGTGGTAAGAGTGAGTCCTCCTCACCTGCGCGTTGACCCTCTGCCCTGGGAAGACACAGCAAGAAGGCTCTGAAGAGGTATTGGCAGCGCCTGGGTCTCGGCCTTCTTAGCTTCTAGACTGTGAGAAATGGCTGTCTCTAATATTGTCTTATAGCCCCATACAATGCACTAAGACTACCTCATCACTACCCTCCTAGTAAAGTTGCTGACCTGGAATTCACTATGTAGTCTCAAGGTGGCCTCGAACTCATGGAAATTCTCCTACCTCTGCCTCCCAAGTGCTGGGATTAAAGGCGTGCGCCAGCACACCCAGCTAAAGTTGAGACTCCTTTCCACAGCCCCTAGGGGTTTGTTGCATCTCCACATCTGCCCTAGGCCCTCAAAACTCCTCGCTCTGCAGGATCCTCTTCTCCAGCCAGACCAAATCCCAGAGCCCCTCACTAGGCATCTGCCCCCAGGCTTCGGTATGCCCTGGTCCCCCTGTCTCCCATGCCCCTTGCTCCATGCTTGGTCTCCTAAGCTCCTGGTTGGTTTCAGGCTTTACAAGGCCCATTGGCAGGAAACCTCCCCCGCAGGCTTGTTTTGGCGCCCTCTGCTGGGATAACTAGCCCGGGGCTCTAACAATCACAGGGAGTGTCTAAGTATCTTAATGCTTGGGCCCCTCCCTGGACTGTGAGGTCCTGGCGGATCTATCTCTGTGCAGCCTGCTCCTCTGTGTTCCCCGGGACCCTACGGCATAGCCTCAGACACATCCTGTGGCTCCAAGATCTGAGCAGCAGTTGGGTGCTGGGCAGAAAGTGTCCAGACAGATTAAGTTCCTATCTGATAAGCATAAGTGCTGTGGAGAAAAGAGACAGGCGAGGCAAGATCTAGGTTCTAGAAGGAACATGGAGGAGAGATGCTAGGAGAGGCTGGTAGGGCCTCTCCACAGAACTGGCACCTAACCCAAGATCTGGATCATGAAAGGACTGAAGATGGCCATGCCAGGCACAGGGGAGGGTTAGCACAAAAGCCATGAAGGAGCAAGGTTCTGTGGGACTGAGGGGCACCCAGCGGGCCACAGCTGAAGGACAGCTGATGGGGAGGGTGCAAGTGAGCGGCTTGGAGGGAAAGGCCAGGGGCCACAACTTGCAAGGCCATATACTAAGTTAGCTTTTCTTCAAATTGAAATGAAAACTGCTGTCAGGCGAATGTTCCTCTGTGCTAGACCAAGAGCCCGCTCTGTTGCTGGAGACTGGTCTGATAGTGTGAGTGGAGGAGGAGATGAGTCAGGGAGAAATGATGCAATGAGTGACTGGAGGTTAGAGTGTTTTGAACTCCTGCCCGGGGGGGGGGGGGGGAACTATTTCAAGTGCACTTTCAAGCAAGTTTCAAGTGCAGATGGCTTAGAAATGCATAGGCTCAGATGCACAAAGTGGCACATGTGTCTGGAGTTCGTTTGCCATGGCTAGAGGCCCTGGAATGCCAATTCTCTCCCGCCCCTCCGCCACACACACACACACACACACACACACACACACTTGCCTCTTTCTCTGTCATAAATAAATAAAGTATTTTTTTTAAATACTTAGGCTCCCCAAAAGACACTCTCCTTCATACCAAAGCACCAAGATGGTTTCTGACAGTCAGAGGTCTGAGGTACCCCTTAGCTTGATCACGGAACTGTCAACCCCAGAAAGAAGCATGCTCTCCACAGTCCATGTGAATGGCATCTCGGGGGGTGCAAAGTGCACCACCTGTGCAGCTGTATAAGGCCAGCCCCTCCCTCCTAGAATCCTTCCGGACAGATTTAGCCTCGATACACTGGGTCCTTTCCTTGAGAGAAAGATCTCAGGATGCATGCATGCAAGACTATGTGTAGAGAGCCGGGCGTGGTGGCGCACGCCTTTAATCCCAGCACTCGGGAGGCAGAGGTAGGAGGATCACCGAGACTTCGAGGCCACCCTGAGACTACATAGTGAATTCCAGGTCAGCCTGAGCCAGAGTGAGACCCTACCTCAATAAACCAAAAAAGAAAAAAAAAAAAAAAGCAAAGAAAAAGAAATAAGCAGCTCTTTCCGTCTGACGCACAAGAAAGGAGGAGAGGACCTCATCGCTCAAGGAGCATTGGCTCTGCCCCAGCTCTGGACTGACAGGTGAGGTGGAATAAGCTACCTGCCAGGTGTGTGCCATCATTCCTACGTTACAAATGAGGAGACTGAGGTCTAGGAGGTTGGGTGACTTGCCAGCTTGGCACAGGTGGTGTTTAATTTTCATTGTCAACTTGACTGGATTTGTAATCACCATTTTAATCACTTCTGGGCATGTCTATAAGGGTGCTTCCAGAGAGGTTTAACTGAGGCGGGAAGACCCACCCTGAACATGGGTCGCATTATCCTATGGGGTCCCAGGCTGGATAAAAAGGAGAAAGGGGCTGGAAAGATTTCTCAGTGGTTAAGGCAACTGCCTGCAAGGCCAAACAACCCAGGTTCAATTCCCCAGTACCCACATAAAGCCAGCTGCACAAAGGGGCGTATGGATTTGGAATTTGTTTGCAGTGGCCAAAGGCCTTGGTATGCCCATCATCTCTGTCTCTCTTCTCTCTATCTCTCTCTGCTTACAAATAAATAAATAAAAGCTTTAAATTAAAAAAAGGAATGCTGGAGCAGTTAAGGTGCTTGACCCAGGTTCAATTCCCCAGGATCCATGTAAAGCCAGATGCACAAGGTGGTGCATGTGTCTTAAGTTTGCAGTGACTAGAGGCCTTGGAGCACCCATTTTGTCTTTAAAAAAAAAAAAAGAAAGTAGAAAGCAAGAAGAGGGGACTGGAGAGATGGCTTAGTGGATAAGGCATTTTCCTGCAAAGCCAAAGCATCCAGATTCAACTCTCCGTAAGCCAGATGCACAAGATGGCACATGCATCTGGAGTTCGTTTGCAGTGGCTGGAGGCCCTGGCATGCTCAATCCCTCTCTCTCTCTCTCTCTCTCTCTCTCTCTCAAATAAATAAATAAAATACATTTAAAAAACAAAGAAAGCAAGAGGAGCATCAGCATTCTCCTCTGCCTCCAGAATGGAGACACAATATGACCAGCCACTTCATGCTTCTGCCACCACGATGGGCTGTATCCCCTCAAGCTGTGAGCCAAAACAGACCCTTCCTTAAGTTGCTTTTGTCAGATACTTTGTCACAGCAACATGAGAAAAGTAATTAACTTCGCATGCATCCCCAGGTCTCTCTCTATCCCTCTGTGTCTCTTCCAGTATCCCTCCCGCTGTCATTCTGAGCCCTGCTCACCTTCAGTAGGTTCAGGACAATGTACTCGTTCACTGAGAAGAGGGTCACTTGGAAGAAAGTCATGATAAGCAGCTGGACAGGGCTGACTTTGCCCAGAACTGCTCCAAAGGCCACGCAGGAAGAGGCCACGCAGAAGTCGGCATTGATGAGACTGTAGGGAGACAGGCCAGGGAAGAGCTGGGGGCAACGTCAAGATGTGACATTCTAAGCCCTGAGCCTGAACCTAAACTTTGGACCTCTGTGGACTGGACTGGGGCTGCCGGTTTAAACTTTCCAAGCGTCAGGATCACCATCTGTAACCATGGGCACATCACACTTGGGGCCATGCCTGCCTCGTGCCCAGCCAAGCAGTGACACACAAGGGGATGCAATTCCTGTGACACGCCCACTCCTTGCGGGCAGCTTATCCCCAGGGAAACCTAGAGGTCTGGTGGTTGTTGTTAAATGTGCCCCATTTGGGGGCTGTGACCTTCTTGTCTTCTACAGCCTGCCTGTCCAGAACTTGCTGTAGTGCCTCCATTCCTGGAAAGCTTCCCTTCCTTGCAATCATGTGATCTCTGCTCCACACCTACAGTCCTCACTCTATCTCACCTGTTCCATTGCTACCATGGCCTTCTGGGGTTTGAGCTACTGGGATCCTTCCTGTCCCCTTTCTCATGACAGAGGGTCAGTGCTCAGGGAAGATGGTGGGGGGCTTTCTGGGGCACACTGGGTGAAAAGAAGCAGCAGGAAGGCCTGCAGGGGTAATGAGGGGCAGGGAGGCACACAGACCCACCCCCTTGATTCTGAACCTCATGCCCAGCTAGCTTAGCACAGGGCTAATGGCAAGGTGGACACCCAGGCAGGTTTTGTGTGGCCAAGTATGCCGTGGTTTTGTCCACCGACTGTCTTGCCTAATCTGGGCCCCCTTACCCATTGCCAATAGCAAGGGATAGTCTGCATTCCCAAGTAGACCTCGGTGTGGTTCTGGAACCCATGAAAGTTATTGGTGGGGTGGCTATAAGGCTTATTCTAGGGGGCATATGTGGAGGAGACCTCTCCCCCCCCCATGCTCAGAGGCAGGTGTGATAGAGAATCAGGTGAGAGGCAAGGCCAATGAGTGGAATGAGAGGAGGGTCCCACTGGAGCCAGGATGTTCACTGGAAGATCTCTTGTCCGAGTAGCTGTGTTTGTCACTATGCTAAAGGCATGATGGCTAATGAGTGCGAGGCAAGGCCCTCTTGAGGCACACACCACGTAGCTGAGAAGCAGAGGCTCAGAGAGGCCCAGTGACTAGCCTGCAGTCCCCCAACCTTAGCCCAAAGAGCGTCAAATGGACATGGCCTTTCAAAAGAAGAATGAAGAGAGAAAAGTCCAAGCTTCCAGACACACAAGACCCGGACCCGGACACAGAGGCCTGGGCAGGGCCCACAGGGGAGTGCTGCCCTACAGGGACAGGTGGGCAGGACCAGGACAGATGTCAGAAAGAGGGTCTATACGTCTGTGTCCACAAGGCCAGGGCTGGGGACATTATTCATCCCAGTCCTGGGCCGCAGACACCAGTTCTAGGTCAGCGGCTAGAAACCAATTCTGTAAGAGCCAATTTGCTCAAACTCAATTTATCAAGTGACCAGCCTGCTGAATAAGTGGTTCACCCTAAACTTGCTTAACTTGCAAAGTTTGCAATGATTCCCTATGAAAAAAGAATTAAAATGCTGTACTTTTTATGGAGTCTGCTGCAGTGGCCAATTAAACATATGAAGGTGTTTTCAGACTTTGGGTCCATAGCAGTTGGAATGAGAATTTCTTGTGTGTTTTGAACTTCAAGGAGATAGTCATAACTTTTATTTTTTTACAGTCCTGATTTATTGGTCCCAATGGCTTATCTAGCCAACTATTTTTCCTGTTTCTCTTAATTGTGTGAGTTGGGCTAAAGAGATGGCTCAGCGGTTAAAAGGTACTTGCTTGCAAAGCCTACTAGCTTGGGGTTTGATTCCCTAGTATCCATGTAAAGCCACATTTACAAAGTGGTATATGCATCTGGATTCATTTGCAGTGGCAGAAAGCTCTGGTCTCTTTCTCTCTCTGTCTCTCAAATAAATAAAAAAATTTAATTGTGTAAGCCAACTAATTGGCTTGAGTGAAACTTTTTTTCTTTTTCCTTTTCTTTTTCTTCTTTTTGCAAATGTTTCCATTTCAGACACCTGGTTGGTGCCCTATATGTGACAGCAGGGATTGGCCCCTTGTGTGTGGTTTTATACGAGTTTGTCCCAAACCCTTTCTGTGGATGTAGTCTGTGAGCAGGCTAATGCATGTTCATTTTCAAGGCCACTGACACTGATGACATTAAGGACTTTTATCTTCTTTTAAACTTGTCATAGGTCTACATAAATAGAAGACTTTATAAATTAATTCAAAGAACAACCTTCAATAACTGAAAATTTGGCTGAAACTAGAGACATTTCCCACAAGTTCTTGACTCAGTCCCATGCCACACGAAATGCTGCTTCAGGATTCAGAGGTCATGGGACAGTCACTCAGTGAGAGGGCTGTGTCGCCTCCTGGATTTTGGCAAGTTGGTTTGGGAGAATTTATTTTACAATCTGTTGGCACACAGGAAAGGGGAGTGATGTACCTTTGGAGAAGGGGCTAATGACATTCATCAGTCCAAAAGGTTATCATAGAAATGTAACTTAGGAAGGCTGAGAGGAGAAAAGTGGGGTTCCACAATGCAAGGAGGGGCAGAGAGGCCCCGATCCCTCCATACCTCCACAGCGACAACTTTCTCCCCCAGTTCTTTCCACTTCTGTTCAGGAAGGGGCACACTGCAGGGAGAGATGCCTCCACTTGCCTGGGTTGGGCATTCTGTCCCTCCCCATCTCCCAAGGAGCCTTCTGAGCCTGGCTCAGGCATCTGGCTGTCTGATCTGCACTGGGCCTCCCCTGTGCTGCCTCAGGACACAGGGCTGGGTTATTGTGACATTCCAGAGTGACGGCCTTCCCTCCTGGCCTTGCAGCCTCAGTGGGTCTTAGGTGGAAGATTCTCCCCCTCCTACAGCACCCGAATGCCATTGGAACCCTCAGCCTAGAAAGTTGCTGATGAGGAAATCAGCGCCCTTGTGTGTGTGTGTGTGTGTGTGTGTGTGTGTGTGTGTGTGTGTGTGTTCATACCCACACATAAACGCAGGCACTGGTGTCTGTCACAGGCACACGTGGCCTGAGAAAGGAGTCATATTACACCCCAACCCTGGATCCACCCTCACCCAACTGAGCCCCCCCACCCCACCCAGTGTCCCCGCAGGTCAGCCCTCCCCCTCCAAGCTCCCAAGCCCCTCTTGCCCACTCCTGTGCTCACCCCTCGATGCCCAGGTAAATGTGTTTGCCTTCGAAGTGGTGCAACCAACCCTGCATGAGCAGTGCCCATTGGATGCCGAAGGCCGCCAGCAGGAAGTTGAAGCCCACGGCGCCGAACCCGTAGCGCTGCAGGAAGGTCATGAGGAAACCAAAGCCCACGAAGACCATGGCGTGCACGTCCTGGAAGCCTGCGGGGAGAGCCCAGTCAGAGAGCTGAGGCCCAGCCGGGGCCCATCACAGCTATGGGTCTGGTCAGTGTGGCCCAGGATCACGAGGCTTCTCTGTTGGCAGAACTGCCACTACCTCCATGGGATAGTAAGAGCCTCCTGGAGGGTGGAGGATTTTTTGTCGGGGGAGGGGGCAGGGGCATAGGCCCCTACTTAAAGTGCTGAACACTGAACACTGGGTCTTTGCTCTGATCACTGGGTGATTGGAGGAAGTGTGTTGGGCGTGGGGGTGAGTGACTAGCTATGTGCAACTTGGCTCTGCCTGTCAAGGGTCTGCTGGGTGATAAGCATTGATTCCCTCCCAAGAGGAAAAAGCTGTGGTGGAGAGGGCAAGGCTGCATTGTCCCAGAGGCTATGCTCAGACTCTAGACCCTGGGTATATATAACCCATGGCCTGGCTTACGTGGGTCCTAGGGAATCAAACCAAGGTCCTTGAGCTTTGCAGGCAAGCACCTTGACTGCTCAGCCATCTCTCCAGCCCCACAGATGTGTACCTTGTGGCATCATCTGGACCCATCACAGGTGACCAAAATATGCAGCTATCATTATTTATTGTTAATTAGTCATGGCCAACAGATGAGTCCTGACCAGACTCTTCCACCAGGACCCATGTAAAGCCAGACACAAATGTGTAGGCATCGTCAAGTGTGGCCAGACAGGCCAAATGACTGACAAGTGCAATGGCGGTGTGTCTGCTCTGGGGGAAACCAAGTGCTCTCTAATGGGACTGAAGGCCCATTCTATGGGAGGGAATACAGGGAATGCATGCCTGGTGCTGAAAACACAATCAAAAGTCTATGGCAGGGGAGGTCATGAGCCTTAGGGGTATAAAGCCTGCTCTTGTCTGGATAAATGTACATATTATTCTCACCAACTTGCCCTGGAAGCACTACACTTAATCTTCATATTCATATATTAATGCTAATCTCACTGCTGGTTAGAGAAGCTTCTCCTTTCAGATGGTGATGACCACTGGGATGACCCAAAAGGCAACATAGTGCTGAGAAGAAGGGATGAAGGAGTGTCCCTCACTGAAACATCTCTATCACCCTCCAAGGCTCAGGGTCCATTGCGGAGGAGGTGGTGGAAAGAATATAAGAGCCAAAGGAAGGGTACCACCCCTTACACGCAACTGTCTGGGAAGAAATTGGCCTCGATATCCAAGACCTCACAGTGCCTAGCAATACCTTCACAAGACCCTCACAATAGGAGAAAAAGATGATGACATCAAATTAAAAGAGACGCTAATGGAGAGAGGGAGGGGATATGATGGAGAGCAGAGTTATGATGGGGAAAGTGGGGGAGGGGAGGGAAATATGGTTTGTTGTCTGTAAGTATAGAAGTTGTATGTGTGTGTGTGTGTGTGTGTGTGTGTGTGTGTGTGTGTGTGTGTGTGTGTTTAATGTAGGCATTGGAATCCCAGAGTGCCTAAGGCAAGCAGGGACAGAAGCATACCCAGGAAGCTGGAGGGTCAGCTAGCCTGGCAAACTCACGGTGAACAATGAAAGACCCTGCCGTGAACAAGGTGGAAGGCAGAGATCAACACTAGAAATTGTCCTCTGACCTCCATAGGTATGGAGTGCCAATGCACCCCAAACCCCCTTCACAAAACCATTTAGGTACAGGATTTCATGAGTCAATACTGATAACAAATATGGGTAATACTAGGTCATTTGGATAATAGTAAGTACAAATAAGGTAGCAAAAGAGAATTCTTTCTTGTGGTGGAATGCTGAGAACGCCACTTAAATATGGGTAGTGTTGGAGTTGGACAACCATCACTTTCACAGCAAAGATCTGATGAGCCTGCTAAGCGTAAGGAGACATTCCAGTGAGGAGCAGGACATCTGCACTGTCTTCAAGATTCTGCCTATAGATGGCGTGTTGATCACAAAGGAAGAAAAAGAAAACAACACAATGGTAATTGCACAATGAAGCAATTAGACTACACGACTTAAAAACCAAAGAAAAGGCCTTTGAAATGGTCCAGATTAAGACACAGCCAATTAAGTTCATCATCTAAGTCTACACTGGATTTTTGGAGGGAGATAGGGGGAAACAACATAGATCATTATTGGGTCAACTGAGAGAATTAGGTATTAGTGGTATATTCCATCCATATGAATTTATGAAGTTAAATACTGTAGTTATGGAATAGAATACCTCTATTCATTGGAAATATCTTGGAGGGGGGCTGGAGAGATCGCTAAGTGGTTAAAGTTGCTTGTTTGCAAAGCCTGATGGCCCAAGTTTTATTCTCCAGTACCCATGTAAAGTCTGATGCATAAAGTGGCACATGCATCTGGAGTTTGTTTGTAGGGGCAGGAGGCCCTGGAGCACTCTTGAGCACTCTTTCTCTCAAATAAATAAATGAATATTTAAAAATATGGGCTGGAGAGATGGCTTAGCGGTTAAGCGCTTGCCTGTGAAGCCTAAGGACCCCGGTTCGAGGCTCAACTCCCCAGGACCCACGTTAGCCAGATGCATAAGGGGGCGCATGTATCTGGAGTTTGTCTGCAGTGGCTGGAGGCCCTGGTGTGCCCAGTCTCTCTCTCTCTCTACCTGCCTTTCTCTGTCTGTCACTCTCAAATAAATAAATAAAAATAATAAACAAAAAAATTTAAAAAAAAAGAAATATGTTGGAATGAACTGGAGAGATTGCTCAGTGGTTAAAGACATTTGTTTGCAAAGCCTGATGGCTTAGACTCAAGTCTCCCATACCCACCAAAAGCCAGATGCACAAAGTGGCACATGCATCTGGAATTCATCTGCAGCATCAGGAAGCCCATAGTGTGCCCATTCTCTCTCTCCCCCCATCTCTCAAAAAATAGCTGGGCATGGTGGCACACACGTTTAATTCCCAGCACTCAGGAGGCAGAAGTAGGAGGATCAGTATGAGTTCAAGGCCACCCTGAGACTACACAGTGAATTCCAAGTCAGCCTGGGCTCGAGTGATACCCTACCTTGAAAAACAAAAAATAAATACATAAATATTCAAAAAGCAAATTTGCTGGAGTCTGTTAGGAATAGGATTATGTTTTTGTACACATCTCAGCAAAATGTTTCCTCATTAGAGAGGCCTTCCTGAGCACATGGTTAAAGCAGGCTATCCCTCTCACGGTACCCTCTTTTATTTCGCACATCTATTACAATTTAAAGTTACATGCTTTGCTTTGTTTGTTTAGCCTACTGGACTAGGAAGCTCCAAGAAGGCAAGGACATGCCTGCGTTGTGCACCAAGGTATTCCTTGCACGGAGGAGGGTGCCAAGGTGGACCCTCTGTGAGTTTCCACGAATGACTTGGTGGTGTCTGTTCTCGGCAGCACTCAGCTAGGCCAGCTTGGCACAGTTAGCCACAGTGGCCATTTGCCAGTGAGGCAGGTTACAGCTCTTCTCCATACAACACTTCCACCCACAGAACTGACAGGCCCTTTGGCCCCACAGCCATTAAACAGACCTAGCAGTTCCCCTGATCACTGAAGGGCAGGAGCACAAGCAGATGCAGGAGAACCGAGGTCCTCTGTGTCCTAGGATGGTGTGCTGAGCTCTCCCTGGGTTTATTCGGTTCTGTGAATGGTTTACTGGAGCCAACACACCTCAGCTCAGGTTTCTCAACACGTGTAGCTAATTTCCTGTATTACCATGTCCCGTGCCTTATGTTGCCAACGGCTGTGGAGAAAATGGGGCGTACGTATATTGAAGCACCATGAAAGGTCTCATGATTATTCTGGAAAGAACTGAGGGGTGACAGACTGAAAGAGCTGTAAAGAAGAGGGAGGTACTTTGTTCTGATAACAGTTCACCAGGCAGGGCCGTTGACATACTCAGGGCAGAGGGAGGGCAGAGGCTATGGTGAGAGGGAGGTGCTGGGTACCATCCTAGCTGTGGTGGTCTTGAGATGACCATGGGGTGGGGCCCAGGGTGGGCCAGCAGCATGGGAGAAACGGCTGCCCCCTAATACCACACAGGCCTGCAAACAGCTGGGAGGTGAACTGTGAGAAGTGGGAGAGGGGCAGATACAAGTAAGGTACTGATGTGCCTTGAAGCTAGCAGACATGACAGGGAAGGGGGATGGAGGGGACCCCTGGGGAAAGATGGCATCACAGGAGGCAGGGTCCTTCCAAGAAGGGGCGCTGCTGCTGGCGGCATAGAGGAGCTACGTAGGCAAGGGCAGAGCAGAAGGCGTCAGGGGTATTTGCAGGTATCGGGCTGTCTTTGGCTTCCCTGTGGGCAGAGAGGAAGCTGCCCCCCACACTAACACTCACTTTCCTCTTCCTTCCTCCCTGCCTGACCCTTCTCACCCCAGTTCTCTATCCATGTCCTGGTCCCATGGGTGCCCTGCCCCTCTCGGTTCTTCTCTGGAGGCATCTCTTGCCCTCTCCCTCCCCTGGTATCCAGAAACCAGCTTTCCACTCCTGGGCGCCTCCCTTCCATTTCTCTCCTGAGTTAGCCCCGAAATGCACCCATTCATTAATTTCTATTTTACAAGGTTTAGTGTTAACTCAAAAGATTTAAGCAGTAATGATGTGAAAGCCTAACCCATATGACTTCAGCAAAGGACCTGACCTCTCTGGCTTCTGGTTTTTCAGTTCTCAATTGCTAAGTGCAGGGCAGTTGGGACCAGAGGTTCTGTGGGGAGCTTGAAAGGAGAGAACCCTTTTGTTTTTCAAAGCCCTGGCTCAGGCCTGACTCTTCAACTATTACTGAATCTCATGAGCTGTTATTTTTCTTTTTCTCTTTCAAAACAGTGCTCTTCAACTCAGAGGTTCTGTTGGGGCCAGAATGGGCACACTAACAGCCAGTCATTAGAGCTGCCACCAGGGGGCACTAATATACAGTTATACCCCACCTGCCACTGGCAGCCACCTCTGCTCCTCACCCGGCAGGCTAACTCCCTTTTTAGTATAGAGGAACCCCCTCTCCCATAAAGCATATTAAGACTGGTGTCCTACAGATCTGAGGACCTCCCTTTCCATTCCCTTGGAGCCGGCTCCCCCACATTACAACTTCACAATGTCCTGATGACGGGGGGGGGGGGGGGGGGGGGGGGGAGTATAGTAATGCCATGGACCACTCTGGAAAGGAGGTAAGCTGTGCAGTAGGAGGGCTTGGCCGTGTCCTTTCCTGTGCCCCAGGATGCATCAGTGTTGGGCTCTCTGATTTCTGTTGTCTCCACTGTAAAACAGAAAGAATTAACATTCTGTCCAACAGAGCAGATGAGTGCCACTTAGTAGCTAGGAAGAGTGCAAAGGAATTTAAAAGCTACGACCGTTCAGAACAGTATCCAAGGACATAGTTCACAGCCACATCTCTAGTGGGATGCTGAACTTTCACTTTCAAATCTTCATCTAGGGCTGGAGACATGGTGTGGCGGTTAAGGCGCTTGTCTGCAAAGCCAAAGGACCCGGGTTCAATTCTTCAGGACCCATGTAAGCCAGATGCACAAGATGGCACATGCATTTGCAGCAGCTGAAAGCCCTGGCATGTCCAATCTCTCTCTCTCATAAATAAATAAATTTTTTAAAAAATAATAATAAAAATAAAAATCTTGGCAGGCGTGGTGGCACACACCTTTAATCCCAGCACTGGGGAGGTGGAGGTAGGAGGATCACTGTGAATTTGAGGCTACCCTGAGATTGCCTAGTAAATTCCAGGTCAGCCTGAGCTAGAGTGAGACCCTACCTTGAAAAACCAAATAAATAAATAAATACAAATAAAAAATAAAAATCTTCATCTATTAGGCTGGAGAGAGAGATGGCTTAGCAGTTAAGGTGGGGCCTGCCAAACCTAAGGACTCATGTTCAACTCTCCAGATCCCACATAAACCAGATACACAAAGGTAAGGCAAGTGTAAGGTTGTACATGCCCACTAGGTGGCACAAGCATCTGGAGTTCAATTGCAGTGGCTGAGGCTCTGGTGCACCCTCTCTCTCTCTCTCTCTCTCTCTCAACCCCTCTGTGTCTCTCCCACTCACTCTCTCTAAAATAAAATTTACAAAGTTAAAAAATAATCTTCATCTTTAGAGTACACATTCCCTTCTGAAGCTCTATGCTAGTAGGTACAGACTGGCTACTTTCCACGTTTGCCTGGCAGTCCACACCCAGGACAGGCAACAGAAGAAGTGCATTGCAGCCTGAATTCCAAGGCCACACCTGTCAAGATCTCCCTTAAATTCCTGGAGTGGGGGGGGTCCCCTTTTTTAGTTAACTCCCTTCCTTTAGGGACCTTATGACTATTAATATAGCCTTACTAGCCCTAACTTTTTGGCAGCCACTTAATATAGGTGGCTCCCAGTGAGCCTGCAGCCCCCTAAACTCAAGTCTTTAAAAAAAAACTATTTATTTATTTGAGAGAGAGAGGGAAAAAAAAAAAAGAGGCAGATAAAGAATAGGTGCACCAGGGTCTCTAGGCACTGCAAACAAACTCCATGTGTATGTGCTACCTTGTGCATCTGGCTTACATGGGTACTGGGGAATTGAACCTGGATCCTTAAGCTTCGCAGGCAAGTATCATACCAGCTAAGCCATCTCTCTAGCCCCTCAAGTCGGTTTTTTAATTTTACTTTACTTTATTTATTTGTGAGTCGGGGAGAGAATGGGCACATTAGGGCCTGTAGCCACTGCAAACAAACTCCAGATGCATGTGCCACCATGTGCACCTGGCTTACATGGGTTCTAGGGAATCAAACCTGGGTCCTGGGGATGTGCAGGCAAGCTACTTAACCACTAAGCCTTATCTCCAGCCCTAAACTCAAGTCCTTAAACGGTGGCTGCCATTCTGAATATGTGGTGTTATTTTGGAAATACTATTTCCAGGGCTTTTGGTAGGGAAAGATGGCTCAGCAGTCAAAGGCACTTATTGCAAAGCCAGCCACCTTGAGGTTCAATTGCCCAGTACCATGTAAAGCCAGATGCATGAGGTTCTAGAGTTTGTTTGCAGTAGCAAACATGGTGTGCCCATTTTCTTTCTCTCTCTCTCTCTGTGTCTTTCTCTCCCTCCCCCCTCATAAACAAATAAAAGGAAAAACAATATATACGTATATACATATATGTGTGTGTTATTCCCAGAGGTAAAGAATGCCTTGATGCCCAGTGTGGTGGCACACACCTCTAGTCACAGCTTGGGGCTATGTAATGAATTCCAGGTTAGCCTGGGCTGGAGTGCCACGCTACCGGGGGAGAGTACCCTCTGGTTCAGTATTCGAGCCATGAAAGGAACACAGGTTGATAGAGATGGCTATGGGAAATAAGCTTCAAAGTTCCTTCTCAAACCAATGGTCCCTGACCACATGTACACCAGTTGTTAGGAGAATTGTCATTGGCTGCTGGCAGAAGGCATGAAAATTCAGAAAGCTCAAGGGCATTGGAAGTGTCCTGGGTTGGCAGTCCAGAGGTTGGGTTGCTTGGAATAACCTTGGGCCAGTCCTTCTACCTGTCAATGGCCAGATGCCTAGAACCCTAGGGCACATGTAGGTAGTTGCTCCTGTGATCACTCTGCTGCAAAGTGAGGACTACACACCCACTGTGCCACAGATCCCCACACTGTCTCACACAGTATTCCCTCCCTGCTGTGAGATGGACCCCCTCATCATCCCTATTCAATAAGCTGAAGTTCAGCAAGGTTAGCACTACCTGAGACCATCCAACCCGCAGCAGCAGAGCCATGGTAGAAAGGGGGTCTGTCATTCCAGAGATACACTTTTAAAATTATTAATATTTTTATTTATTTGCAAGAAAAGAGACACACAGAGAGAGGCACACTAGAGCCTCTAGCCACTGCAAACAAACTCCAGATGTATGTGCCACTTTGTGCATCTGGCACTGAGGAATCAAACCTGGGTCATTAGGCTCTGCAGGCAAGTTCCTTCACCACTGAGCAATCTCTCCAGCCCAGGGGCAATACTTTTAACCACAGCACCACGGGTACAGAAAATTCAGAGGGTGACTTATGGCCCTGTCCAAGTCCAAAGGAGGGTGTTATGACCTCCTGGCTCAATACCTTGTCTGGTCCCACACACCTGTACCTGCGGAGGACTGCAGGGGCCATCAAAACATCCCTTGAACGTCCGCATTGTTCCTAACACCCTGATTCGGAGTTCATGTGAGCCAGGTCATCTGCTGGTGGGTGATAGCGATGGGATTCTTGAGGACACCAAGCAGGAAAGGGGCACTGGAGGCATATGATAGTTGGGAGACTTGAATACAACAAAAACACCAAGCCTACCTCCCCCATCCATCCATGCAAATGTGAACATCTGACCTTTTCTGCAGCTTGATAGGCGGAAACAGGCGAGAGCACCCTGGGGGGGTGGGGGGGGAGTTTGCCGTGGGTGCCACCAGGGGACTGTGGAGCAGCATTGCCCGCTCCTCGGTCTCCTTTTCTACCCTGATTCCCGGCCAGCAGCAGGCAGAATTTCGGGGCGCATCCAGGTGGGGGCCGCCTGGAGATGCCAGGCACAGGCGCGCGTCTGCGGAGTTGCAGGACTTACTCGGGTAGCGATAGTAGAATTCGTTCTCCATGTTGCTGAGGTTCTTTCGATTCCTCTCGTACCACCAGTGGACATCAGCGTGGATATCGTAGCGCACGAATACGCCGAAGAGCACCACCATGGCCGCCTGCAGGACCAGGCAGGTGATGGGCAGCCGCCAGTGAAGGTTGGTGTTCCAGGCCATGCCGGGCGGCTCGCTCGCTCCCAGCTGCGCTCGGAGCAGAGGCGGCGGCGGCTCAGTTTATAGGACCCGGCCCAGGGCGGGGCGACGGCTGGGGGACAGCTGACCCGTGCCTGCCCGCGCGCGCTCTGCTGGCCGCCCAACCGGCGAGGGGTCCGCCGGACCGGGGGCTCCCCGCGATGATGAGAGCAGGCGCTGAAGGGGGCAGCGGAAAGGAATTACGGTCCCCCCAACCTCTGTGGGTCCCATTCGGGTTTTTCTCCCTTATCCCAGGGATGTGGCCTCCCACCCACATGTGGTGGTGGCTTCCACCGCCACCGCCACCTTCATCCTTTTGTGCAGGATCTCACTCTGTAACTCAGGCTGACCTTAAACTCTTTAAAAAGAAAAAAAAAAAAAAACACTTTTTTTATTAAATAGACAGCTTCCATAATTACAGATAATGAAGCGTGATAATTCCCTCCCCTCCTTCCCTTTCCCCTTTGAAACTCCACTCTCCATCATATCCCCCCCCCCCCTCAACCAGTCTCTCTTTTATTTTGATGTCATCATCTTTTCCTCCTTCTATAATGGTCTTGTGTAGGTAGTGTCAGGCACTGCGAGGTCATGGATATCCAGGCCACTTTGTGTTTGGAAAAGTGCATTGTAGGCAGTCCTGCCCTTCCTTTGGCTCTTACATTCTCTCCGTCACCTCTTCCACAATGGACCCTGAGCCTTTGGAGGGAGGAATAGAGATGTCCCGGTGCTGAAGGCTCCTCTGTCACTTCTCAGCACTATGGTGCCTTTTGGGTCATCCCAGTGATCACTGCCATCTGAAAAGAGAAGCTTCTCTAACCAAAAGTGAGAGTAGCATTAATATATGGGTATGAATGTTAAGAAAAGTACTCACAGAGTAATTTTCCAGACACCAGCAGGAATTGCACCCTTAGGGCTCATGACCTCCCTGGCCATAGGCTTTTGACTAGGTTTTCAGTGCCAGGCATGCATTTCCTCTGATAGAATGGGCCTCCAGTCCAATTAGAGAGCGGTTGGGTTTCCCCCATAACAGACATGTCACTATTGTACCTGTTGGGTCATTTGTCCTAGCTGGACAAATTTAAGGCGTGCAGTGTCCACTGTTATTTATCACCGCTGATGACTTCTCTCTCCCATAGGGCTGCATGCAGCATAGCTTTTTCCAGCTTTCTGTTATCTGGTCTACAGGGAGATTTCCAGCTCAGCTCTCGCTTGACTTCTCAGTGGCCTTGCAGCCCCAGCATATGGAGTCTTCAGCAATAGGGGCTTACCATCTATTCCCGGTGGGAAACCAAGAGCCTTGGCAATGGCCTGTAATGTTTTGGGGGCATCAGGGACCTCCCTGGCCAACAACTCAATGGAAGGTATCCCATCTTTGGCACTGAAATTGTTCTGGTAACATTTTTTTTTTTTTTTTAACAAATTGGTCTTAAATTCTTGGTCCTCTTTCCTCAGCCTCCAGAGTAGCTGGAGATACCATGACTGTCTTCTCTTTTTCAGATTACAAAAATCACACAGGATGCAGGAATGAAAACTGGGGAAAATGTGAGAAACTGCCTCATATGAGAGACAATTCAGTGTGACGTGGGACCATGGTCTGACTCTGGAACAGAAAGAGAAGGTTAATGGAGAATCCCAAGACCCAAAAAGAGCCCAAAGTTGACAGTGATGTAGTCATGTCAGTTTCTCTGTTGGAACAAATGAACCACGGTTGTATTAAGGTGTTAAGACCAGGCTAAAATGGGTAAAGGATGTGTGGGGTCTCTGTACCCCCTTTGCAATTTTTTTTAGTTTTCCTTTCTTTTTTCACTTTTAAAAAATTAATTTATTTTTATTGACAACTTCCATAATTATAGACAATAACCCATGGTAATTCCCTCCCCCCACTTTCCCCTTCACAGCTCCACTCTCCATCATATTCCCTCCTACCTCAGTCAGTTTCTCTTTTATTTTGAAGTCACCATCTTTTTCTCCTATTATGAGGGTCCTGTGTAGGTAGTGACAGGCATTGCGAGGTCATGACATACAGGCCGTTTTGTGTCTGGAAGAGTGTATTGTAAGGAGTCCTGCCCTTCCTGTACAAGCTTGTTGATCTATGATCAAGAAATTATCGTTTTGGGGGGCTGGAGAAATAGCTTAGCAGTTAAGGAGACTGCTGGCAAAGCCTAACAACCTGGGTTCGATTCCCCAGCACCCCATGGAGAGCCAGCCAGATGCATAAAGTGGCACATGCATCTGGACCTCATTTGCAAAGGCTAGAGGCCCTAGCACACCCATTCTCTCCCACCGTCCCTCTCTCTCTCTCTCTTTGCAAATAAATTTTTTTTTAATTGTTGGGTTTTTTTTTTTTTGTTTGTTTTGTTTTTTGAGGTAGGGTCTCACTCTAGCCCAGGCTGATCTGGAACTCACTCTATAGCCTCAGGATGGCCTTGAACCCACAGTGATCCTCCTACCTCTACCTTCCAAGAGCTGGGATTAAAGGCATGCATCACCATGCTGGCAATAAGAATATTTTTCTAAAGGAATTATCTTTTGGTTAATATGTGTGGCCTTAGCCAGGCGTGGTGGCGCACGCCTTTAATCCCAGCACTCGGGAGGCAGAGGTAGGAGGATCACCGTGAGTTCAAGGCCACCCTGAGACTACAGAGTTAATTCCAGGTCAGCCTGGACCAGAGTGAGACCCTACCTTGAAAAACCAAAAAAAAAAAAAAAAAATATATGTGTGGCCTTCACAGGTGCTAACCATAAATCTAAACTATATATCTATCTATGCTTAGTCTGTATTTTGTCAAAATAAATTTGATTTTTTAACTGTTCTTATGTTGTAGATTTTGGAAAATACAAAGAAAATGAAAACCACCTGTATGCCTTAGAGAGGCCTAGTGGGACAGACCTGGAGTCACAGCCCAGCATGGTCCTCATGGGCAGCCTAAGGGAGCTCTTTAGCCTGGTATTTTGTGTATAGGTGTCCAGTCTCTCTAGTTTATAAGAGAGGGAAGCGGGATATTTCATATGTAACTTGATTTATAGTTTGTATTGCTCAATAGTTCATAAATAAATACCTCTTAGCTCTTCTACACACAAGAGTGCACAGATGAGTATCTCTCAAGGAAGAATCCTGCTGTTTTATTATTGTTATTATTATTATTATTAGGTATCTCTAACCCAGATTGTCCTGGAATTCACTACGTAGTCTCAGGCTGACTTTGAACTCATGGCAATCCTCCTACATCTGCCTCCCAAGCGATGGGACTAAAGGTGTGTGCCACCATGCCTGACATTTTTAATTCATTTAAAAGATTGGATTTGTGTTTTATTCAAGAGAGAGACAGAGGCAGAGGAGGGGGAGAGAATGGGTGTGCCAGGGCCTCTAGACACTGCAAATGAACCCCAGACACATGTGCCACCTTGTGCATCTGGCTTTATGTGGGTTCTGGGAAATCGAACTAGGTCTTTTGGCTTTACTGACAGGTGTCTTAACCACTAAGCTATCTCTCAAGCCCTATTTTTATTTTTTTAGAGCGAGCAAGAGAGAGACATACACAGAGGAGAGAGAGAATGTGAATGCCAGGGCCTCAGCCACTGAAATTGAACTCCAGACGCTTGTGCCACCTAGTGGGCATTTGCGACCATGCACTTGTCTCACCTTTGTGCAGCTGGCTTATGTGGATCTGGAGAGTAGAACATGGGATTTAAGGCTTTGCAGGCAAGTGCCTTAAGTGCTAAGCCATCTCTCCAGCCCTTGAGCCCTAGTGTGTGTGTGCGTGTGTGTGTATGTGTGTGTGTGTGTGTTGGATGGCAAATTTCCTCTGTATTGAAAGGTGTAAACAACTAAAGTTAGCTCTATCAAAAGCAGCTGGGTCAACTCACAGGAATGCATGGGGAGGGTCATCAGAGCACACCTGAGATTGAGGCACCCACAGCACCAGCTGTATACAATAATGCAGAAGAACTCAGGGCTTCACAGGGGAGGAAGGGTATATATGGAGAAAAAGATCAAAACCAATGAGGGGCTGAAGAGTAGGCTTAGCAGTTAAGGGGCTTGCCTACAAAGCCTAAGGACCTAGGTTCAACTCCCTAGGACCCACATTAAGCCATATGCACAAGGTGGTGAATGTGTCTGGAGTTTGTTTGCAGTGGCTAGAGGCCTTGGCATGCCCATTCTCTCTCTCTAATAAATAAACAAAATATTTTTAAAATATTTTATTTGTATTTATTTAGTTGACAGAGAAAGAGGGAGGGAGAGAGAAAGAACAGGCGCTCCAGAGCCTCTAGCCACTGAAAATGAACTCCAGACGCAGGCACCCCCTTGTGCATCTGGCTAACGTGGGTCCTGGGGAATCAAACCTGAGTCCTTTGACTTTGCAGGCAAACACCTTAACCGCTAAGCCATCCCTCCAACCCAAACAAAATATTTTTAAAAGAAAAAGAAACAATGAGCTCTGCTGAGATGGTGTCTCCAGCATCTCCATGCTAAGTAAGCCCTCACCCGAGCCTGAGGGAGGAGCATCTGGAGGGTAATATTGATACAGCGAGCTAGACTGAGGTAGTGTCTGGATTCTACATTCTCTGTAAGTAAGCTCTCACCTCTAGACTGATGGAAGAGCAACCGCAGGACTAACCTCAATACAGCTGGCTTCACTGAAGGAGCTCCAGTGGCGCAGGCAGTTAGCACTTACACAATTAGGTCCACTAAGTTGGTGTTTCTGGAGTCTCTGGCACGCTCTGTAAGCAAGCCCTCACCTGGAGACTGAGGGAAGAGCATCTTGGGGGGCAATCTCCATACAACGAGCTCCATTGAGGTAGTGTCTCTGGAGTTTCTACAGTCTATAAGTAAGCTCTCAACCACAGACTGAGGGAAGAGCTTCCCTGGAGCTAATCTCAATACAGTTAAGTTCCACTGAGGTGGTGTCTCTGAAGACTCCATGCGCTGTAAGCAAGCCCTCACCCCCCTCCCACTTCAGCTTGCTGAGTGCTGGGATTAAAGGCATGCACCATCACACCTTGACATTTTTAAAATTTAGTGTGTGTGTGTGTGTGTGTGTGTGTGTGTATCCTTATGGGTGAGTGCGTCCCATAGCATGTGTATGGAGGACAGAGGACAACTTTAAAAAAAATTTGGGCTGGAGAGATGGCTTAGCGGTTAAGCGCTTGCCTGTGAAGCCTAAGGACCCCGGTTCGAGGCTTGGTTCTCCAGGTCCCACGTTAGCCAGATGCACAAGGGGGCGCATGCATCTGGAGTTCGTTTGCAGAGGCTGGAAGCCCTGGCACGCCCATTCTCTCTCTCCCTCTATCTGTCTTTCTCTCTGTGTCTGTCGCTCTCAAATAAAAAAAATAAAAATAAATAAATAAATAAATAAATAAATAAATAAATAAATAAATAAATTTATTTATGCAAGCAGAGAGAGAGAGAAAATGGGTGCACCAGGGCCTCCAGCTGCTGTAAATGAACTCCAGCTGCATCTGGGTTTATGTGGGAACTGGGGACTCAAACCTGGGTTGTTAGGCTTTGCATGCAAATGCCTTAACCACTGAGCCATCTCTCCAGTCCCAAGAGGGTAACTTTTGGGTTGATCCTCATATTCCACCTCATTTGAGACAGGGTCTCTCATTGTTCATGGCTCCATTTGCAAAGGTCTAGGAGATTCTCCTGTCTGTCTCCTTCCTCCCTTCTCTCTGTAGGCACACTTTTCTCATGTAGTCTAGGCTGGCCTTGAACTCCACATGCAGCCAAAGATGACTTTGAACTCTGGATCCTCCTGCTTCTACTTCCTGTGAGTTGGGATTACAGGTGGGCACCATCGCACCTGAAGTCATGAGTTCTCTTTCTGAATAAATGAATGAGGGATTTCACTAATCAGGGCATGAGCAGAGCACTCACTACACACACAGATCAGTACTAGACCCGAACACCTGTACAAAGATCCTCCCCCACAAAGAGGAAGCACAGATTTTCCAGAAGTTAACGCAGAACAAGCATATTCCTGGGCAGGTAAGATGGTTAAGTGGTTAAAGGCACTTGCTTGCAAAGCCTGCTGGCCCAGGTTCAATTCCCCAATTCCCATATAAAAGCCAGATGCAAAAAGAGACACATGCATTTGGAGTTCATTTGAAGTGGCAAGAGGCCCTGGTGTATTCACTCCTATGTTGATAGATTGATATAAAAAAAAAAAAAAAGCATTTTCCCTGTAATTTTAGGGTGGGCTTCATGGAAGAGATAAACTTTGCTGTGGGGTTAGGAGGTAGACCTTTTTCTTTCTCTGCCCTCCACCTTTTCTTGTCTGAAGCACGTCCTGACAGATGATTCCAGGCCTCCCTTCCTAACCCCATCTCCAGCCATCATCTGCAGGATGGCACTGTGAGCTCATCCTTTGTGACTAGGATTTAAGAAATTTATTGTTCAAGTCCGTCAGGCTGGTAGTGCTTTCCCAGAGAAACCAGCCTAAGCTGTGGATTACTTGATGTGCAGGGAGGGCTGCTGAGGCCAGGAAGAGTCCTTTCCCTCAGGGAGGTGCAGG
Organism: Jaculus jaculus; assembly: GCF_020740685.1. NCBI lineage: Eukaryota > Metazoa > Chordata > Mammalia > Rodentia > Dipodidae > Jaculus > Jaculus jaculus. The sequence continues at coordinate 148,459,489 of NC_059104.1, forward strand.
GTGGAGCACCATACAGACAAGAGGGAGGCTGCAGTTAGGGGACAAAGGCAGTCTGTCTTTCTTCAAGGTATAGTCATGCTGGGTGAGTGGAGCAGGACCAGTCACCTCGGTGGCTCTTCCCCCTTGGCAGGTCACCATCGTCACTCTTACATCTTTGGCGAAGGTCCCACAAGAAGCCTCAGGTTGTGCAAGAGCACTTAGCCAGGACCAGATGTTACTGAGCTGTCCGACAGCATCGCCACTGGTCATACTGTACAAGAGCCTCCTCTCATTTACTCCACCTGCTAAGGACCACTGTCACGCACAACTCCAAGAAGTCTGTGAGGCAGAGGCCATGGTAGGAGTCCCAGCTCTGCCACACGATGAGTGACCTCGGGCAAGGAGCAGAGCCTCTTGTCCCATCCATGTAAGTGTAGCAGTAGTAGCAGAGATCATTTCTGGTGCACACAAGGTTTTTGAGAACTCAGAGGTTGGCCGTACGTATTTTTTTTTAAATTTTTATTTATTTGAGAGCGACAGACACAGAGAGAAAGACAGATAGAGGAAGAGAGAGAATGGGCACGCCAGGGCCTCCAGCCACTGCAAACGAACTCCAGACGCGTGCGCCCCCTTGTGCATCTGGCTAACGTGGGACCTGGGGAACCGAGCCTCGAACCGGGGTCCTTAGGCTTCACAGGCAAGTGCTTAACCGCTAAGCCATCTCTCCAGCCCGGCCATACGTATTTGAGGAAGCAATAGCTCTGATCATGTACAACTAGAAATGGATGGGGAAGCCACTGCAAATTGAGATGCGTGTTGGTTTGCAAATTGAGACGTGTTTTGGATACAAGTGGAGGTGACTTCTATGATGACGGACAGTGAGCTTCTGGTGCTCTGAAAAGTCTGCAAAGGTGTATGGGCTCTGAAAATCCAACCCTGTGGCCTTGGAACCACAGGGCAGAGACAAGGGCAGGGGCTGGGGAGCAGCTCTGGCCTTGTCCTTGTAGCCTCTTGAGGCCGCAGACAGTATCCTCTACCCACGTGCTTTGTTCCAGCGTAGGTGGCCAGTGGAGAGGAGAGAGTACGGGCCTCCGTGGTGTTCTCTGCTCTGCAGCCATGTGTGGGATCAAAGGTAGGACCAGCAGTGGGAAGCGGAGCGCATGCTCCTGGACGGCTGTTCAGAGAAAGGCGCAGCAACCGCTGGTCGAAGCGCGTGCTCTGGGTCCATCAAGCCCAAGCTGCAAACACTGACTGAGGAATGCTCTACAACGCAAGTGGCCTGGATCGCTAAAAACCTGTAGATGGGGCTGGAAAGATGGCTTAGCAGTTAAGGCACTTGCCAGCAAAGCCAAAGGACTCAGGTTCAACTCCCCAGGACCCACGTAAGCCAGATGCACAAGCAGGAGCATGCATCTGGAGTTCGTCTACAGTGGCTGGAGGTCCTGGCGTGCCCATTCTTTCTCTCTCTCTACCTGCTTATTTCTGTATCTCTCTCTCAAGTAAATAAATAAAAATAAAAGATAAACCTGTAAATGTCATGGACCAAAGACAGAAGGGAATCATCCTTCAAGGTTAAGGAGACAGAGAGGTACTTAAACCGGTTGATTGATCCTTCATGGGCCTAGGGTCAAAGCAGAAGGCTACAGAAGTGCTATTGGAACAACGAGAGAAGACCAAATAACAATATGTTAGATGATGGGATTGATAAATGTGAAATTTCTCAAGTGTCAGTGTACTGTGTAGTCACAAGAGCTAAAGGATCCACCAACATTGGGATAAACAGAAAGAGTGAATGAACACAATGTGATATACCCATGTTAATGGAATATTACTCCTTAAAACTGAATGAAATTCTGACATATGCTACAACACAGATGAACCTTGAAGACGTTATGTACAGTTAAGTAAGCAATCACAGAAGGACAAACAGGGTATCTATGAATCCATTGTATGAGGTACCTAGACTCATCACATGGAGCCAGAAGGCATAATTAGTGTTTGCTAGGGGCTGGGAGAGTAGGTGAAAGGGAGCTATTACTTGGGATGGACAGAGTCTCACTTTCACAAGATGCAAAAGTTCTGGAGCTGGATGGTGGTAATGATTTAGAAAAAGCCAAATGAGGTTGTGTGAGCATCTGTAAATACCGGTGTACCTATAGCAAGCCGGGAGGCGAAATCAGAATTCCCCAGAAGCTTGAGTGCCAACTAGCCTGGCAAACACAGCAGGGAACAAGGAGAAAAGTGAGAACCAACACCTGAGGTTGTGCATTGACTTCCACACGCATGCTGTGGCACACTCATGCCTGAACTCACACCCCTACTTGTTACAATTAAAAAAAAAACCTCAGGGCTGGAGAGATGGCTTAGCGGTTAAGCGCTTGCCTGTGAAGCCTAAGTACCCCGGTTCGAGGCTCGGTTCCCCAGGTCCCACGTTAGCCAGATGCACAAGGGGGCGCACGCGTCTGGAGTTTGTTTGCAGAGGCTGGAAGCCCTGGCGCGCCCATTCTCTCTCTCTCCCTCTATCTGTCTTTCTCTCTGTGTCTGTCGCTCTCAAATAAATAAATAATTAATTAAGAAAAAACAAAAAAAACCCTCAGGCTGGAGAGATGGCTTAGCATTTAAGATGCTTGCCTGCAAGTCCTAAGGACACCCTTCAGGTACCATGTAAGCCAGACACACAAGGTGATGCAAGCATGCAAGGTTGTACATGTGTACAAGGCAGTACACATGTCTGGAGTTCAATTGCAGTGTCTGGAGGCTCTGGCATGCCAATTCTCTCTCTCTCTCTCTGTCTCTCATTCTCATAAAAAAAAAAAAAAGCAGTCTGTTGGGCTTGCCTCAAAATAAATAAAACCTCAAAAGGAAAACACGATGAGAACATGCCCCAGCATTAAGGTTAATAGGAGGAGTGGGAGAGGTGGGGAATTCAGTGATGGGTGAGAAGCTAAGGAACAGAAGTGGGAGGGAATTGCACTGTGCTCCTTATAGTATTTTTTTCAATGACTATATTGCCTAGTCCAACATTGAAAACACAGTTAAGTTTAAAATAGTTCTTCCTGGCATCAAGCCAAATTATCTGCCCTACAACCGTGTAGAACAGGCTGTAAGTGCCTTTAGCACTTTAGTGAAACATTCTCTTCCCACCCAGCTTCCTTCTCAGCTCATTCTTTTTCTCACACGGGTGGCCATAGGTGGGGTGTCTGAGTCAGAGGGACGTCTGGTGACCACTGTGGTTTGAGAACATCCAGCATTTACCTCTCCTTACCCCTGTACACAATATCCAAAAATGAGCCTGCTCTCCATTATCAAGCTCCCACCAAGAGTGGACTACAAGAGGGCCGACACCTATTAAATTCTCTCTAAAATAACAACGGGTATCCATGTATCTTGCACAGACCTCACTCTCCACTGGAGAATTTGCTTCTCTTTTTCAGATGGATGCAGAACCTGGGGAGAGAGAATCAGCCTATCACACCCCGCCTGGGCACCAGCTGAAGCCATAGAGTAAGTGGGGTAATGAGCAAGAGCTGCTTTCTCAGTGAACCTGGTGTCAGCACAAAGGTGAAGGAGACAGACACAGAGACACTCAACTCCTACCAAACCAGGTATCCAGAGACACAGAGACTCCCAAGAACTTCATCACTGAAATGGACCTAAAATGAACCCAACATGGTTCAAGGAAATTCGTGGAAGAGGGGGTGGAAAGATGGTTAGAGCCATAAATTGGGTCATTATGCACAGAGACATTGTCTCTCCCCCATAACTGAAGGCCACTCCACAATGCAACACCCACAATCCACCCACAATCCACAGGGGGGAATGACAAGGAGAAGGCTAACAATGGTACCATCATGGCTATATACACACTATATACATAACTAATAAAAAATTAATAATAAAAAAAAAGAATGACCTTGAGCTAGGTGTGGTAGTGCAAGCCTTTAATGCCAGCACTCCGGAGGCAGAGGTAGGAGGATTGCTGTGAGTTCAAGGCCACCCTGAGACTACGTAGTTAATTCCAGGTCAGCCTGGGCCAGAGTGAGACCCTACCTCAAAACAAACAAACAAACAACAAAAAAAAGAATGACCTTGAAATTGGGCATGATGCCGCACACCTTTAATCTCGGCAGAGATAGGATGACCATGAGTCCAAGGCCAGCATGGAACTGTAGAGTGAGTTCCAGGTCAGCCTGAGCTAGAGTGAGGTCGGGGGGTGAGGGGAAATGACTGTGAATTCCTAATCTTCTTGCTTCTACCTCCTAAGTGCTGGGATTACAAGTATGTGCCACAATGCTTGCTTGCTTATCTTGCCCCACAGAAAATTGTATATTCATAACAATGTACAGAACGGGATAAAAGTCTTACCAAAGGACAGAGCCTTTCCATATGCCACCCAGTGCAGCTAAGATTCTGTAAATCAGAGGCAATTATTCCCATGTCAAAAAAGGATAGCGAGCTGGAGAGATAGCTTAGTGATTAAGGCACCTGCCTGCAAACTGCAAAGCCAAAGGAGCAAGGTTCAATTCCCCAGGACCCAAATAAGCCAGATATACAAGATGGCACATGTCTGGAGTTTGTTTGCGGAGGCTAGAGGCCCTGGCATGACCATTCTCTCCCTCTCCCTCCCCTACTCTCATAAATAAGTAAATATTAAAAAAATTTTTTTTAAGATATCAGGGGCTCAGGAGATGGTTCAAGTGCTTATTTGCAAAAGCCTGCTGGCCCAGTTTGGTCCAGGTTCAAGTCACTAGTACCTATGTAAAGCCAGATGCACATGCATCTGGAGTGTGTTTTCAGCTGAAAAAGGGCCTGACATGTCCTCTCTCTCTCCCTCTCTCTCTCTTCTAGCAAATAAATAAAATATTAAAAAGAAAATAGACCAGGCATAGTGGCTCACACCTTTAATTCCAGCACTTGGGAGGCAGAGGTAGGAGGATCACCATGAGTTCAAGGCCACCCTGAGAATACATAGTGAATTCCAGGTCAGCCTGAGCTAGAGTGAGACCCTACCTCAAAAACGCAATGAATGAATGAATGAATGAATGAACGAATAAATAAATAAATAAATAAATAAATAAATAAATAAATAAATAAATAAAAGATGATGCCAGAGTTCACAAGAAACATTTATTTGAGGGTTACACTGCAGCAGAGCCAATGTTTTCTCTGCTGAACTAAAACACCCAAAAGCAAGACAGAAGGATTGAGAGTGAGGGAGGAGCTCAGCCTTGCTAGGGTTAAGTCAGTGGGAGATCTATATGACCGTTTCAAAGGGGCTGGGGTGTCTATATTGCTTCATGCTGTGTGCTAGTCAAATGAAAGGGGGAACATGGAGCCTGTGAAGCTGAGCAACGAAGAGTTTTCATAGAAGCTTCAGGTGACAAGAGAATGGCAGAGAGGAAGCTTGGAAGCTTCATGTTTGCAAATCACTTCCTTCGATGACACAGTGAGGACCTGAGTTGCCCTTCAGGTAATGTCAAGATGATGAGCTTCAGAAACACTCCACGTACCTTGTCCCTAATCCAGTAAGACTGACGCCATCATCCCTCGTGATAGATGGAGAAAGCCACAGGGGATTAAGTTGTTAGTCCCAAACTGTACTCAAGTAGGAAGTAAAAAGTTGGCTGCAGTAGGGTTGGGGAGGAGAGATGATTAGACAAGTATTGAGTCTCTGATGGCTGGGAGACACAAATGGCATACAGAGGTAGGGGTGGAGGAGAGCTGACATAACGTGGAGAGTCCCTAGAGGATGGTGAGTCAAAGATGCTATGGAAGGGGCTGGAGAGATGGCTTAGCGGTTAACCACTTGCCTGTGAAGCCTAAGGACCCCGGTTCGAGGCTCGGTTCCCCAGGTCCCACATTAGCCAGATGCACAAGGGGGCGCACGTGTCTGGAGTTCATTTGCAGAAGCTGGAAACCCTGGCACGCCCATTCTCTCTCTCTCCCTCTACCTGTCTTTCTCTCTGTGTCTGTCGCTCTCAAATAAATAAATAAATAATTAAAAAAATATATTTAAAAAAAAGATGCTATGGAAGGAGCAATGTCATGCTGGGGAGGTAGCTGAATCAGTCAAGTGCTTGCCATTCAACCACAGGGACCTATGTTCAATCCAGTGCCTATGTAAAATGCCAAGCATGGCTGTGTGTGTGCCTGTAATCACAGCACTGGGGAGACAGAGAAGAAGGGAGAATCCCGGGAGCTTGCTGTCCACCCAGTCTAGTCTCAACAGTGAGCTCCAGGCCAATGAGAGACCTTGTCTCAAAAGAGCTGGATGGCCGGGCATGGTGGTGCACGCCTTTAATCCCAGCACTCGGGAGGCAGAGGTAGGAGGATTGCTGTGAGTTCGAGGCCACCCTGAGACTCCATAGTGAATTCCAGGTCAGCCTGAGCCAGTGTGAGACCCTACCTTGAAAAACCAAGAAAAAAAAAAAAAAGAGCTGGATGGTGGGGCTGGAGAGATGGCTTAGCAGTTAAGGCGCTTGCCTACGAAGCCTAAGGACCCAGGTTCTATTCTCCAGGTCCCACGTAAGCCAGATGTACATGGTGGTGCGTGTGTGTGTGTGTGTGTGTGTGTGTGTGTGTGTGTGTGTGTGAAGTTAGTTTGCAGTGGCTAGAGGCCCTGGCACACCCATTCATTCTCTCTGTCTCCCCCTCTCTCTGTCTCTAATAAATAAATAAAGGTAAATCTTTCTTTCTTCTTTTTTTTTTTAAGCGAGACCCAGATGTGGCGGCACACGCCTTTAATTCCAGCACTCGGGAGGCAGAGGTAGGAGGATCGCCATGAGTTCAAGGCCACCCTGAGACTACATAGCGAATTCCAGGTCAGCCTGGGCTAGAGTGAGACCCTACCTCGAAAAACCAGATAAATAAATCAATAAATAGTAAAATAAATAGATAAATAAATAAAATAAAATAAAAAAGAGAGTGAGAGGTGGTTGGTGTACCTGAGGATCGCACTCAAAAGTCCTCTGGACTCCACATGCATGTTTACAAAACAGGCATGGGCACCCAGTCACACCCGAATGAGTGCAGATACACACATGCACCCACACCACACACACCAACATCCACAAAGGATCAATGTTTTCAACAGCCTATGGGGGTTCTCACTGGCAACACCCACTGAACCAAAACCGTGATCACTGGAATATGGGGCAAGCCTGTAGGGGGGTGGGGGGGTGGAGACAGAACCATCAGGGTTGACATCTCACATCCATTCATTCCCCAACTAGGATGGGCTGTTTGGCCTGACTCTTCAAGTCAGATATAAAGCTACTGTCACCAGAGAGAAATGGCACATGCCCTAGTCCTCTGGCTTGTCAGCAGCAGAATGAGATAAGCCCCTGGCCCAGCTCTTTCAGTCACCTTCTTGTACCCTGGGATGCACGTGGGCTTCAGCAAGGACAGCCCATTCCCTGCATCGCCCAAACTGGATGGAGAAGGAGTACTATTAATAATTACACCACGATAGCAGGTCCACACAGGACTGCCGTGGGCAAATGGGACATAGAGTCAACCTAGCATGACAGCTAGCTGCCATCCACCTACTTTCCAGGAAAGCTGCTTTGTCGCCACATGACTTAAGAGAACTTAGAACTCCTTATCACCCTCCACACCTGGCAAGGAGCCAGAGAATGGGACAGCCCCCAAGGGTCCCACTCCCCCAAACTGGCTGTTCCATAGCTGGCTTCTGTCGACCCCTCGGGGACTGTGTAGACATAAACAGAGGTCCCATTTGTCCTGTCCCCACCTATCTGAGGACAAGTGCCCTGCTAAGCCTAGCACAGCTCCAGTTCTGAGTGCTTCTCACTGGCGACACCCACTGAACCGAAACTGTGGTCACTGGAATATGGGGCAAGTGGAAAAGGGAATTGTATTTCCTGGCCTGAAAGCCAGATTATTGCAGAAGTGTCTGGAATGTGGCCTGGGTCCAGTCCTCCTCCCTAACATCCATGCACTGAGTCCAAGAGTCTTGAGACTCTTGGTTTTCATGTGGGAAGAAGGGACTGTGAGGGATCCTCCAAAGGAGAAGTGGAATGTTTTGAGGGGCATGGGACGTACTGCTGGATACTCTCAACAGATCATCATCCCATGTCCCTGACTGAGCAAGAGCTTCCACATCCATGTCACTCCCCATAAGGACTCTGGGTGGGCTTGCCCCTGTGCTTTGATTGGGCCAGTGACACATTAGCAAAAAAAAACCCTAAAAGCTCCACGTGCATTGGATTGGACTTGACTGCTGGAAAAACTTCAGCCAAGAGAAGCAGCTCAGGCCACACCAACTTCCAGACCTGGGAGTGAGGCCATGATAGATCAACCAGCCCCAGCCATACCACAGGTTGGTGGCAGCCACATAGATGGATCCAAAGGAATCAGACAACTGAGCCCAGCCCAAATCACAAGCCCACCTATGATGAGCAAATAACACAGTCATTGTTCGAAGTCCCTGAATTTTGGGAGGTGTGGTGGTTTGATTCGGGTGTCCCTCATAACTTTTGGTGTTCCGAATGCTGGATTCCCAACTGATGGAAATTTGGAATTAAAGCCTCCCGGAGATGGTGTGTTGTTGGGGGCTGGCTTATGGGTGTTATAGCCACCTTCCTCTTGCCAGTGTTGGGCACACTCTCCTGTTGCTGTTGTCTACCTGATGTTGCCCAGGAGGTGATGTCCACCTTCTGCTCGTGCCATCGTTTACCCCTGCCATCGTGGAGCTTCCCCTAGAGTCTATAAACCAAAATAACTCCCCCCCTTTCTTTTTCCTCATAAGCTGCTCTTGGTCGGGTGATTTCTGCCAGCAATGTGAACCTGACTGCAACAGGAGGTTTGTGACAAGCAATAGATAGGTGACACACTGGCTTAATGTCTCTATTAGGCTGGAAAGAGGTCTCATGGAGGCCTTTGAGCTGTCACTTTGAATCCATGAATGAGTGAGCTAACCTGGCTGTGACTAAAGCCTGTCAGTTTCTGCTCCCCACCCTGCTCTCTGACAAGATACTCCCCCAGTGGGGATTAAGAATAGGACATCTCGCCGGGCGTGGTGGCGCATGCCTTTAATCCCAGCACTTGGGAGGGAGGCAGAGGTAGGAGGATCACAGAGAGTTCGAGGCCACCCTGAGACTACATAGTGAATTCTAGGTCAGCCTGGGCTAGAGTGAGACCCTACCTCAAAAAAAAAAAAAAAAAGAATAGGACTAGGCCAGTCTATGCTGTCCAGTGCACAGTGATGAGTTGATCCAGACAGATGGACACTTAGAGCAACAAATGAGGTCCTGCTCTGGAGCCTCCAGAAAAAGCACCGTCCCACTCAGTGACTTTAGCCCAGCGAGACCCATGAACTTCACCCCTCTGGAGCGCTAGGGTTAGCACAAATCTGTACCGTGCCACAGTTAGTGGTGATGCCTTAAAGCAGCCGCAGGAAGCACCCAGGACCATCCCAGGGCTACTAAGTGGGAAAGTCTGCAGGCAGGGCCCAGCCCTTCAGAGCACTTGGAGACACTACAGACTGGGAATCACTGCTCTCTGTGTGACCCTCAGTGTAGACTCATGTGGGGTGTTTCTCTAGCCCACCAACATCCAGGTACATGCGCAGAAGTCCTGATTTAATTGGTCTAGAGGATGCAGGCACCTCATTTGCAAAGCTTCATCAGATTCCAGTGCAGCCCCCAAATGGAAAATGCGGGGTTTTCCCCTCATCCCGTTCCTTCCTTTCTTACACAGAAGGTGGGTCCTCTTGGTCTCTCTCTCCCTCCTAGCTGAGTAGTCAGTGGTGGGCTCCTTCCTAAAGGATAGCAGTGGATGAGTTTGCTAAGATTTCTTTTTTATTTTTCAGTACAAGGATTGAACCTAGAGCCTCCTGCATGCTGATTTATCATTAACCTACAGCCACAGCCCTTTTTCATGGTGATTGTTATCTGCTATTTGAAGGAGGGTCTCACTCTAGCCTAGGCTGATCTGGACTCACTCTGTAGCCCAGGGTGGCCTTAAACTCACAGTGGTCTTCCTATCTCAGCCTCCAGAGTGCGGGGATTAAGGGAGTGAGCTACCATGCGCAGTTTATTTTTCTATTTTTGAGACAGAGTCCTACTACATTGCCCAGACTGGACTAGACCTTACTCTGCAGCCTAGGTAGACCTTGAACTGAGAACCTCAAGTTTTACTCTCCTGAACAGCTGGGAATACAGGCCTGTGCCACCAGCCGTGGCTAGTATTTCTACTTAAAACAAGAAATGGCATATATAAACCTGGGCATGGTGGCACGTGCCTTTAGTTCCAGCACAGACTGAGGTAGGAGGACCATTGTGAGTTCAAGGTTAACCGAGGGCTACAGAGCAGGCTAGAGTGACACCTTACCTTGAAAACACCCCCCTACAAATTCATATGTAACATATAGTCATATAATTATGCATAATTATATAAAGTATGCTATATAACATATAGCATATAAATACTATGCTTATAATTTATATTTTGTACATCATATCTACAATTGACACATACATGTTCACTGGTCACAGATCTATCACTCTGCTGCTGCAGGACAAAGTCACCCACTGCTAGATAGATCTTGGTGAGTATCTACTTCTGCCACATCCCTTCCAGAGGGGAAAACTGAGGCCCAGGAAGAGGAAGTGACTAGTCCAAAGCTATGGGGTACAGCCCAGAGCCTAGAAGGAAGTCCAGATCTTTTGGGGTCACACCCTTTGTCCTCACCTCCAGGATATGCTCTGGTTCTGCATGCTGTAATGCAAAGTTAAGAGCTCCCAGCAAGAACCTGGCTCTTTAAGCACCTCCCCCCAACCCCACATGCAACTCACCTTCCTTCCTAAGTTACCAGGCAGACAGCAGAGGGCCCGTGTTGTAGGAAAGGAACCCTCTTGAGGTGACCTTGAGCTGGGGCCCTGTTGGCGAGAGAGGTTCTGATGGCTCCAAGATAAGGCGAGATCTGCGGGCCAGAGGCAGCCAGCTGAGACTATCGCATCTAGAAAGCAGCCTGTGAGTCCCACCTGCCCTGGGCAGGCACGGGTCAGAGAGAAGAGGGCAGAAGGTAGGGACTGGGGAGGACGGTGGAGGCGTGACCCGTGGCGGGCAGTCAGGAAATGTCTAGCAGTCTTTGGATTCATAAGGATTCTGCCACTTTGACCACTGTGACCTGGATAGAGCCTTTTGGAGCCAGCTTCCCATCTAGTAAAATATGGATAAGAATACTGAGGGCTGGAGGGATGGCTTAGTGGTTAAAGCGTTTGTTTGCCTGCAAAGCCAAAGGGCCCAGGTTCTATTCCCCAGGACCCACATTAGCCAGATGCACAAGGGGGCGCTCACTTCTGGAGTTCATTTACAGTGGTTGGAAGCCCTGAAACACCATTCTCTCTCTCTCCCTCTTTCTCTGTCAAATAAATAAAAATAAAATATTTTTAGGGGGGGAGGGAGTTAACATGGGATATATTTTTGTAATCATGGAAAATGCTAATAAAAATTTGAAAAAAAATATTTTTAATAAAAGAATACTGAGGGGCTAGAGTGTGGCTTAGTGGTTAAGGTGCTTGCCTGTAAAGCCTAGGAACCTAGGTTCTATTCCCCAGGACCCATGTAAGCCAGATACACAAGGAGGCTCATGTGTCTGGATTTCGTTTGCAGTGACTAGAAGCCCTGGCATGCCCGTTCTCTCTATCTGCCTCTTTCTCTTTCCCTCTTAAATAAATGAATAAATAAAATACTATTTTAATTTTTAAAAAAAGTGGGTGTGGTGGCGCACACCTTTAATCCCAGCACTTGAGAGGAAGAGGTAGGAGGATCACAGTGAGTTCAAGGCCACCCTGAGACTACATCGTGAATTCCAGGTCAGCCTGGGCTACAGTGAGACCCTACCTCAAAAAAAAAAAGACTACTTAGTTCTAGTGAGAAGACTGATTCACAAATGGAACTGGGGATACCTACAGGAAAAGACAGAAACACTAGGAGGGGTACACTGTAGACACTCAGTCCCAACTCTGCTCCCCCAAACCCCTTCTTCTGGAACATAGGTCACAGCCTGGTAAGAGCATGTTACTGGGTGAGAACTCCTTAAAACAGGCCTGGCCAGTGAAAGCTTCCAAATGTCACTTGGTTTCCTATTTTATTTGCTCTTCGTGCCTGTCCTCCCACAAGGGACTCTGTTGTACTCCAAGCTCAGGGTTAGGGCCTAGAAGGTTACCACACTCACAAAGAAACAAGACCCGGAGTGAGGGGATTTCCTCAAAATATGAAGAAAACTGGAAAAGTCAAAATGAATATCTTGTTAAATGTATAACCAAACATGCTTTTATCTCAGCTTTATTAATTGTATTCAGAAACATTTATTAACCTTTGAGAGCAACTTACAGGTTAGATTTTTCTTATTCTTCCAACATTTAAATAATTTAAGTAACTTGCAAACAAATTATGTCAATTGCAAAGTTATAAAAATTTAAGCTGATCTAGAGTGAAACCTTATCTCGAAAAACAAAACAAAAAAAATTTAGAGTTGAAAAAAACCTTAGATCTGTGTGATAGCTATGACATTTAAGGAAATAAATGGGAACAATGTCCTCCTTGGGTTTCACCTCTACAGCAAAGGGACCAGAAAAGGTACATGGCCTGTTTCAACTATCTAGGTTGAAACTGGCTGGCAAATCCCATCATCTTTTTGTTGTTATTATTGTTTTCAAGATAGGATTTCACACTAGCCCAGTCTGACCTGGAATTTAGTATGTAGTCTCAGGGCGGCCTCAAACTCGCTGAGTGAGTGCTGGGATTAAAGGCATGAGCCACCACACCCATCTGTTGTTGTTTTATAAATATTTTAATTTTATTCATTTGCTATCTGAGAGAGGGAAAGAGAGAATGAGATGAGAGAGAGAGAGAGAGAGAGATGGGGCTGGGTACACCAGGACCTCCTGCCGCTGCAAACAAACGCTAGGCAAACACACCACTTTATGCATCTGGCTTTATGTGGGTACTAGGAAATTGAACTCAGGCCATAAGGTTTTCCAAGCAAGTGCATTTAACAGCCAAGCCATATCTCTAGCCCTGGTCTGTTTTTTAAAGGCAGGATCTCACTCTAGCCCAGGCTTATCTGGAACCCACTCTGTAGCCCCAAACTGGCCTCAAACCTTCAGGATTCCTCCTACCTCAGCCTCTAGAGTGTTTGGGACTAATGGCATGCTCTACTATGCCCAGCATCTTCTCTTTTTAATTTTAACATTGCTTTACTCAAGAAATGTAGTTGGGGGCTGGAGAAGTGGCTTAGCGGTTAGGCACTTGCCTGTGAAGCCTAAGGACCCCGGTTAGAGGCTCATTTCCCCGGGACCCACATTAGCCAGATGCACAAGGGGATGCACGCATCTGGAGTTTGTTTGCAGTGGCTGGTGGCCCTGGTGCACCCATATTCTCTCTCTCTCTCTCTCTCTCTCTCTCTCTCTCTGCCTCTTTCTCTCTGCCTGTCGCTCTCAAATAAGTAAATAAAACTAAACAAACAACAAAAAAATTAGGCCGGGCGTGGTGGCACACGCCTTTAATCCCAGCAGTTGGGAGGCAGAGGTAAGAGGATCACTATGAGTTCAAGGCCACCCTGAGACTCCATAGTGAATTCCAGGTCAGCCTGGGCTTGAGTGAGACCCTACCTTGAAAAACCACAAAAATAAAATAAAATAAAATAATAAAAAGAAATGTAGTTGGGAGCTGGTGAGATGTCTTAGCTGTTAAGGCACTTGCCTGCAAAGCCTAAGGACCAAGGTTCAATTTTCCAGGTCCCATGTAAGCCAGATACACATGGTAGCACATACATCTGGAATTCATTTGCACTGGCTAGAGGCCCTGGCACTCCCATTTCTCTGTCTCTCCTCTCTCTGATAAAAAAAAAAAAAAAATTAAGCAGAAGAAAAAAATTTTTTTTTTTAAATTTTTATTAACATTTTCCATGATTATAAAATATATCCCATGGTAATTCCCTCCCTCCCCACCCCCACACTTTCCTGTTTGAAATTCCATTCTCAATCATATTACCTCCCCATTACAATCATTGTAATTACATATATACAATATCAACCTATTAAGTATCCTCCTCCCTTCCTTTCTCCACCCTTTATGTCTCCTTTTCAACTTACTGGCCTCTGCTACTAAGTATTTTCATTCTCACACAGAAGCCCAGTCATCTGTAGCTAGGATCCCCATATGAGGGAGAACATGTGGCGCTTGGCTTTCTGGGCCTGGGTTACCTGACTTAGTATAATACTTTCCAGGTCCATCCATTTTTCTGCAAATTTCATAACTTCATTTTTCTTTACCGCTGAGTAGAACTCCATTGTATAAATGTACCACATCTTCATTATCCACTCATCTGTTGAGGGACATCTAGGCTGGTTCCATTTCCCAGCTATTATAAATTGAGCAGCAATAAACATGGTTGAGCATGTACTTCTAAGGAAATGAGATGAGTCCTTTGGATATATGCCTAGGAGTGCTATAGCTGGGTCATATGGTAGATCAATCTCTAGCTGCTTTAGGAACCTCCACACTGTTTTCCACAATGGCTGGACCAGATTGCATTCCCACCAGCAGTGCAGAAGGGTTCCTTTTTTTCCACATCCCCGCCAACATTTATGATCATTTGTTTTCATGATGGTGGCCAATCTGACAGGAGTGAGATGGAATCTCAATGTAGTTTTAATCTGCATTTCCCTGATGACTAGTGACGTAGAACATTTTTTTAGGTGCTTATATGCCATTCGTATTTCTTCCTTTGAGAACTCTCTATTTAGCTCCTTAGCCCATTTTTTGATTGGCCTGTTTGATTCCTTATTAGTTAACTTTTTGAGTTCTTTGTATATCCTAGATATTAATCCTCTATCAGATATATAGCTAGCGAAGATTTTTTCCCATTCTGTAGGTTGCCTTTTTGCTTTTTTCACTGTGTCCTTTGCGGTGCAAAATCTTTGTAATTTCATTAGGTCCCAGTGGTTAATCTGTGGTTTTATTGCCTGAGCAATTGGGGTTGTATTCAGAAAGTCTTTGCCAAGACCAATATGTTGAAGGGTTTCCCCTACTTTTTCCTCTAGCAGTTTCAAAGTTTCCGGTCTGATGTTAAGGTCTTTAATCCATTTGGACTTAATTCTTGTGCATGGCGAGAGAGAAGAATCTATTTTCATCCTTCTGCAGATATTTATCCAGTTTTCAAAACACCATTTGCTGAAGAGGCTGTCTCTTCTCCAATGAGTATTTTTGGCATTTTTATCGAATATCAGGTGGCTATAGCTACTTGGGCTTACATCTGGGTCCTCTATTCTGTTCCACTGATCTACATGTCTGTTTTTGTGCCAGTACCATGCTGTTTTTGTTACTATGGCTCTGTAGTATAGGTTAAAATCAGGTATGGTGATACCACCAGCCTCTTTTTTGTTGCTCAGTATTATTTTAGATATTCGAGGTTTTTTGTGATTCCAAATGAATTTTTGGATTGTTTTTTCTATTTCCATGAAGAAAGCCTTTGGAATTTTGATAGGGATTGCATTAAATGTGTAGATTGCTTTAGGTAAGATTGCCATTTTCACGATATTGATTCTTCCAAGCCAGGAACAAGGGATGTTTCTCCACTTTCTAGTGTCTTCTGCAATTTCTCGCTTGAGTGTCTTAAAGTTCTCATTGTATAGATTCTTTACTTCCTTAGTTAGGTTTATTCCAAGGTATTTTATTTTTTTTGATGCAATTGTGAATGGGAGTGATTCTCTGATTTCATCCTCTGTGTGTTTGTTGTTAGCATATACGAAGGCTACTGATTTCTGTGTATTTATTTTGTATCCTGCTACATTGCTGTAGGTTTTGATCAGCTCTAACAGCTTGCTAGTAGAGTCTTTAGGGTCCTTTATGTATAGAATCATGTCATCTGCAAATAATGATAACTTGATTTCTTCCTTTCCAATTTGTATCCCTTTTATGTGTGTCTCTTGCCTTATTGCTATGGCTAAGACTTCCAAAACTATATTAAATAGAAGTGGAGACAGTGGACACCCTTGTCTTGTTCCTGATTTTAGTGGAAAAGCTTCCAGTTTTTCCCCATTTAGTAATATGTTGGCTGTAGGCTTGTCATAAATAGCCTTTATTATATTGAGATATGTTCCTTCTATTCCCAGTCTCTGTAGGACTTTTATCATGAAGGGATGTTGGATTTTGTCAAATGCTTTCTCTGCATCTAATGAGATGATCATGTGATTTTTGTCCTTCAACCCATTTATGTAATGTATTACATTTATAGATTTGCGTATGTTGAACCATCCCTGCATCTCTGGGATAAAGCCTACTTGGTCAGGGTGAATGATCTTTTTGATATACTCTTGTATTCTGTTTGCCAATATTTTGTTGAGAATTTTTGCATCTATGTTCATGAGGGAAATTGGTCTGTAATTTTCTTTTTTTGTTCTATTTTTGCCTGGTTTTGGTATCAGGGTGATGCTGGCCTCATAGAAGGAGTTTGGTAGGATTCCTTCTTTTTCTATTTCCTGGAAAAGCTTAAGAAGCAATGGTGTTAGCTCTTCATTAAAAGTCTGGTAAAATTCAGCAGTGAATCCATCCGGGCCTGGGCTTTTTTTAGTTGGGAGATTATTGATAACTGCTCGGATCTCCATGTTTGTTATAGGTCTATTTAAGTGATTAATCTCATTTTGATTTAATTTAGGTAGGTCATATAGATCAAGGAAATCATCCATTTCTTTCAGATTTTCATACTTTGTGGAGTATATGCTTTTATAGTATGTCCCTATAATTTTTTGAATTTCTCTGGAATCTGTTGTGATGTTACCTTGTTCATCTCTGATTTTATTAATTTGTGTCTCTTCTCTCTTTCTTTTGGTCAGATTTGCTAAGGGTTTATCAATCTTGTTTATCCTTTCAAAGAACCAACTCTTTGTTTCATTAATTCTTTGGAATGTTTTTTTTTTGTTTCTATTTCATTAATTTCTGCCCTAATCTTTATTATTTCTTCCCGTCTACTGATTTTTGGTTTGCCTTGTTCTTCTTTTTCCAAGGCTTTAAGGTGAAGCATTAGGTCGTTTACTTGTGACCTTTCTAATTTTTTAATATAGGTCTTTTAATTGGGGCATTGAGGCTGTTGATATTAAGAGATATTATTGAAAGGTGTGTATTTATGTTTGCCATTTTGTGTGTGTGTGTGTGTGGTTCTGGTTCTACCTGTGCTCTCTTGTGTTAACTTGTATTTGAGTATTGCTTGTTTTTTCTAGGTTCCTTATATGTATGCTTTTCCTTTTCTTCAGCATGGAGGATTCTATCAAGTATTTTCTGTAGAGCTGGTTTTGTCTTCAAATACTCCTTTAACCTGATTTTGTCATGGAATGTCCATATTTCTCTGTCTATTTGAATGGATAGCTTTGCAGGATAAAGTAACCTTGGTTGACAGATGATATCTTTCAGAACTTGGAATATATCACTCCAAGCCCTTCTGGCTTTAAGTTTGTGTTGAATAATCTGCTGTAATCCTGATGGGCTTGCTTTTGTAGGTAACTTGATTTTTCTCTCTAACTGCTTTCAATATTTTCTCTTTGGTGTGTGTATTTGGAAGTTTGATTATAATATGGCGAGGAGAGGTTCTTTCCAGGTTTTGTCTGGCTGGGGTTCTAAAGGCTTCCTGTATCTGCATTGGCACCTCTTTCCCAATTTGGGGGAAATTTTCTTCTATGATTTTGTTGAACACGCCTACTATGCCTTTGGAGTGGAATTCTTCTCCTTCTTATGCCCTGAATTCTTATATTGGATCTTTTCATAGTGTCCCAAATATCTTGAAATTCCCACTCATACTTTTCTATAAGTTTGTCTTTCTCTTTGTTGGCCTGTATTAGATCTGCCACCTGGTCTTCTAGCTTAGATATTCTGTCCTCTCCCTCATCCGTCCTACTGGTGAGATTTTCTACAGAGTTTTTTATTTCATTAACTGTGTTCTTCATTGCTAGTAATTCTGACTGGTTTTTATTATTTCTATTTCCCTATTTATGTCTTGTATTGCCTTCTTTATTTCATTAAATTGGTGTCCTGCGTCTTCTTTGATTCCTTTGATTTCCTCTTTGATTTCTTCTTTGATTCTTTTGATTTGTTCTCTGACCTCTTTGAACATATTTATAATCATTCTTTTGAACTCTTTCTCAGGCATTTCCCCTAACTCGTTCTCACTGGAGGACATTTCGGATGCATTAATACTTTTAGGTGGATTTATTTCATCTTGCTTTTTAGTGTTTCTTGTATTATAATGTATATATTTTTGCATCTTGGATTAAGTTAATGCTTGGATTTTCTAGCTAGCTGGGTATTCTTAGCTGTATCAATTGATTTGATGTAATATATTTTCAGGGTAGGAGCTTAAGGTGTTAGGTGTGGCTCTTAAGACTCTCAGAGTATCTACAAAGATGTTCCTAGGGGTTGAGTTTCCCTGCTATGGGAGTATTCAAGCAGGCTGAGTGGAATAAAATACAGGTAGATTCTAAAATTTAACTAAACACTGTACACATTCAATCAAAAACAGCCCCAAATATGTATGCAAGAGTAGTTATTATAATGACCAGATCCTCTATCAACAAAGAGGTTAAGATTTCTGGTCTGTTGAGGGATCCAAGTCAGCTTGCGACCAAGTGAGACTCTTCCCTGGTGTAATCCCAGTTACCTTGGATGATTTTGGTCTCAGTCAAGTTGCTGGCTGGGTCACTGGGCTGCTGTTCTGATTTCTGGAGCTGGGCACTGGCTTTTCCTACTGGGAAAACCGAGCCTGGCAAGTGTGGCCCTGCAGATCCGCACTCCTGCTGCTGGAACTGCTGCTGCTAAAGCTGCCGCTGCTGTGTCTGTTGCCACTGCTGCTGCCTCTGCTGCTGCTGTAGCTGCCACTGCTGGAGCCAGCACTGCTGCCGAAGCTGCTGCTGCTGGGTCCACTGCCGCTGTTGCCACTGAAGCTGCTGCTGCGGGATCTGCCACTGCTGCCACTCCTGGGTCTGCTGCTGCTGCCGCGACTGGAGCTGCTACTGCTGGGGCCACTGTTACCGGTGCCAGAGCCACTGATGTTGCTGCCGAACTCTGCTCCTGCTTGGGTCACGCTGTCGGCTCAAGCTGGCGTGGCCAGGTCCCAGGACGCTGCTCTGTTGGCTGGAGCTGGGCTCAGGCGGTGGGGGAGGGGAGGGAGCCGCAGCGGCTCCGGTTCTCTCGCTGCTCCACGTGTTCTTCTACCTCACGGGGCGCTCTCCCCTCAGTTTCCCGAGTTGCGGAGAGCGCGGTGTGAGGGGAAGCGCCCGCACCTGGCTTTTCCTGCAGCCGGAGCCCAGTCTGGACGCTTTCTGTTGCGCTGAGGTTGGCGGAGCTGCTGGGGCTGCTTTTGCCGGCCTGTGCGGGTTCTTGATGCTCTGGATCTCTCCTACTTCTCCGCTGCCGCTTCAATTTCCTATACACCTCACTTTTTAGTAAAAGTGTGTATTTTGCTGAGTTTTTTTGGTCTTTCCCCCCCCCCAGGCTGCTTTGGCGTGGTACCTACGCCGCCATCTTAACCAGAAGTCTAAATTTTATTTATTAATATGTATATCCCAGGCTCTCTTGCTTCCATTAAAGAATGCACATAATTCACTTTTAGTAGAGAATCTTCTCTTTTCAGATGGCAATGACCTTTGGACGACTCAGAAGGTATCACAGTGCTGGAAAGAAGTGACTGGAGTACTGAGTAATATCTCGATCACAAGGCTCAGGATCTAATGTGGAAGAGGTGGCGGAAAGATTGAAAAAATTTTTTAAAAATGTACTTAGGCAGCACATAGTGGCACATGCTTTTAATCCTAGCACTTGTGAGACTGAGGTAGGAGGATCACTGTGAGTTCAAGGTCAGCCTGAGATTACATAGTAAATTCCAGGTCAGCCTGGGCTAGAGTGAGACCCTACCTCAAAAAACCAAAAGGAAGGCTGGGCATGGTGGCACACACCTTTAATCCCTGCACTTGGGAGGCAGAGGCAGGAAGATCACCAAGAGTTCACGGCCACCCTGAGACCCTGAGACTACTGGAATAGTGAAGTCCAGGTCAGCCTGAGCTGAGCTAGTGTGAGACCCTACCTCAGAAAACAAACAAAAAAAAAAAAAAAAAAAAAAGAAAGAAAGAAAAAGAAAAAGAAAGAAATGTAGCTGGGCTGGAGAGAAGATGGCTTAGCAGTTAAGGCACTTACCTGAGAAGCCTAAGGATCCAGGTTTGATTCCCCAGTACCCACATAAGCCAGATGTACAAGGTGGCACATGCATCTGGAGTTTGTTTGCAGTGGTTAGAGGCCCTGGTGTGCCTGTTCTCACTCTCTCTATCTGACCCCCCTCTCTCAAATAAATAAAAGAATAAATAAATAGGATATGTAGGTGTCATTCGTTGAGACAGGCTTTCTCACTGAACCGAGAACTCAGTGATTCAGTTAGACTAGCTAGCCAGCAATCCCTAGGGACTCTCCTGCCTCTGCCACCCTTACACTGCACACGGCCACGCCCAGCTTTGACAGGGGTGCTGAGAGTCCAAACTTGGTCCTCATGCATGTGCAGCAAGCGCTTTACCCACTGAGTGCCTTCCCAGCCCCGCCCCCCTAAATTTTCATTATGTTATTCTTTGTCTCTTTTCCTATGTGTAAAAAAAGTCTTGACAGGGCTGGAGGAATGGCTTAGTGGCTAAGGTGTTTGCCTGCAAAGCCAAAGGACTCAAGTTTTTTCCCCAGGACCCATGTTAGCCAGATGCACAAGGGGGTGCACATGTCTGGAGTTCATTTGCAGTGACTGGAGGCCCTGGCGTGCCCATTCTCTCTCTCTGTCTCTCCCTGTCAAATAAAAAATAAAAATAAAATACATATTTTAAAAGTTTTGACAAAATTTAAAAGTATGAAAAAAAAATTTTAAAGTATGGGGGCTGTAGAGATGGCTCAGCAGTTAAGGTACATTCTTGCAAATCCTGATAGCCTGGGTTCAATTACCCAGTACCCACATAGAGCCAGATGCCCAAAGTGGCACATGCATCTTGAGTTTGTTTGCAGGGGTAGAAGGCCCTGGTGCACCCATTCTCTCTCTCTGTGTTTCTGTTTCTCTCTTTCTCTCCCTCCCTCCCTCTCTCTGCTTGCAAATAAATATTTTTTAAACAAAATTGTAAAGTATGTTTTTAAGTAAGGAGAGAAAAATGCCCTCAAATAATTTCAAATTACTTTATGTCAAATTTACATTTCATGTGAAATGGGAGTATTATCGTATGTTCCATGTAATGCACAGTAAGGCTTCCAAAAGTAAGAGTCCTCCATACCCCTGCACCCCTCACTTGGCATCTTAATGTGTTCTAGATACTGTAACACATACACCTGACTCTGGGATTAAAGGTATGCACCACCACGCCCGGCTGACTGTGGTGTTTGCTATAGTGGTGGAGCAGGCTAAGATCAGACCCAGCTGCTTAGTGGTCAACCAATGATGATGACCAAATGAATGGATCAATTTTTGTGGATGGCTATTTTGCTCAAACCAATCAGCACTTTAGAAAGCAACCAGAAAGAGACACCATCATTATCATCATGATAATAGTTTTATTATGATTGCTATTCATACCCAAGCCAAGGCTACTGGTAACATTCACAAAATGAAAACATAACAAGATGTTCAGAACAATGGAACCGCCCAAACTTCACTCCCTCTATCAAAACATGTCTCATCAGAAGACAGCAAGTGGAACAACTGGTGTTGTCCACTCACCTGCTGCACGTAGTGGCACGGTGAGGGTGAGTCTACATTCTTGAGAACAGGTGTAATTAATAAATGAATCCTGGCCCCTAAAGTTTAGTCAAGCCCCTTGTATCCAGGAGTCCATGGAAAACATGCATGTGCATGAGCCTACTAATATGAAACTAAATGCTGTATAAAGTGTTAGACAGAGGGCTGGAGAGATGGCTTAGCAGTTAAGCGCTTGCCTGTGAAGCCTGAGGACCCTGGTTCGAGGCTCGATTCCCCAGGACCCACGTTAGCCAGATGCACAAGGGGGCGCACGTGTCTGGAGTTTGCCTGCAGTGGCTGGAGGCCCTGGCACACCCATTCATTCTCTCTCTCTCTCTCTCTCTCTCTGCCTCTTTCTCTCTGTGTCTGTCATTCTCAAATAAATAAATGAAAAACAAAAAAAAAATTTTTTTTAAAGTATTAGACAGAGTGGGTGAGGGAGGTGGCTCCGTAGGTAAAGTTCTTACCACGTAAGCACAAAGACCTGAGTTCGGATTCCTAGCATGAAAGCCATGCGTGGTGACACATCCGTAACCCCAGGGCTGGGAGGCAGAGACAGGAGGATCCCAGAGGCTTGCTGGCTAGCTAGTTTTGCCAAACTGGGAAGCTCCAGGATAACTGAGACCTTGTCTCAATAAATAAGATGGAGGGCAGAGGAGATGGCACTTGCTGCTAGGTATGGTGGGGCATATCTTTAATCCCAGCACTGGAGAGGCTGAGGTAGGAGAATCACTGTGAGTTTCAGGCCAGTTTGGGCTACAGAATGAGTTCCAAGTCAACCTAGGCTAGAGTGAGAACCTACCTAAAAAAAAATCTTAGGGGGCTGGAGAGATGGCTTAGCGGTTAAGCGCTTGCCTGTGAAGCCTAAGGACTCCGGTTCAAGGCTCGGTTCCCCAGGTCCCACGTTAGCCAGATGCACAAGGGGGCGCACGCGTCTGGAGTTCGTTTGCAGAGGCTGGAAGCCCTGGCGCGCCCATTCTCTCTCTCTGCCTCTATCTGTCTTTCTCCCTGTGTCTGTCGCTCTCAAATAAATAAATAAAAAATGAACAAAAAAAAATAT
The DNA here is from genome assembly GCF_020740685.1 of Jaculus jaculus. Lineage (NCBI taxonomy): Eukaryota > Metazoa > Chordata > Mammalia > Rodentia > Dipodidae > Jaculus > Jaculus jaculus. The sequence continues at coordinate 148,482,297 of NC_059104.1, forward strand.
TAAAAAAAAATCTTAGGGCTGGAGATATGACTTAGTGGTTAAGCACTTGCCTGTGAAGCCTAAGGACCCCGGTTCAAGGCTCGATTCCCCAGGATCCATGTTAGCCAGATGTGCAAGTGGGCACCCGCATCTGGAGTTCGTTTGCAGTGGCTGGAGGTCCTGGCGCACCCATTCTCTCTGTCTCTCTCTATCTGCCTCTTTCTCTCTCTGTCGTTCTCAAATAAATAAATAAAAATAAAAACAAAAAAATTTTAATCTGAAAAAAATTATTTATTTTACTTATGAGAGAGAGAGAATTGGCGCACCAGGGCCTCAAGCCACTGCAATTGAACTCCACACATGCGTCATCTTGTGCACATGCATGACCTTATGCACATGTGTCACCTTGTGCATCTGGTTTACATGGGTTCTGGGGAGCCAAACCTGGGTCCTTAGACATCATAGGCAAGTGCCTTAACTGCTAAGCCATCTCTCCAGCCCTGGAAAAAAAAAAAATTAAAGGCACTTGCTTAAGCCTACTGGCCCAGGTTTGATTCCCTGGTATCCATGTAAAGTTACAAGCACAAAGTACTGTATGTGTCTGGAGTTTGCTTGCAGTTCCAAAAGGCCCTGACATGCTATTCTCTACCTCTGTTTCAAATAAACAAAAATATTTTTTAAAAAAATTTTAAAAGGTGGAGAATGACTGGAGAAGATACCTGACATCAACCTATGGCCTCACATGCATGTACACACATGTGCACGTGCACCTGTATACACACACACACACATGCCCACATACTTGAACATGCACACTACACCCACATAAACATGCAATGAGGGTTTTTTTTGAGTATGTGTAATGTGTGATGTGGCATGTGATATGTGTGGAGGGACTAATCACATGTGTGTGCAAATACATATACCCCCCCCATACATGAATGGGAAACAAAGAACTTCAGGTGTCCTCCTCTATTGCTCACGTGTGTATTTCTTTAAGAAGGAAAGGAGGGGCCAGGCGTGGTGGTGCACACTTTTAATCCCAGGTAGAGGTAGGAGGATTGCTGTGAGTTCAAAGCCACCCTGAGACTCCATAGGGAATTCCAGGTCAGTCTGGACTAGAGGGAGACCCTACGGGGGAAAAAAAAAAAAAAAAAGGAAAGGAGGGGCTGGAGAGATGGCTTAGTGATTAAGGCGCTTGCCTGCGAAGCCAAAGGACTCAAGTTTTACTCCCTAGGACCCACGTAAGCCAGGTGCACAAGGTGGCACATGCATCTGGAGTTCATTTGCAGCAGCTTAAGGCCCTGGCACATCCATTCTCTCTATATTTTCCCCTTTCTCTCTCTCAAAAAAATAACCTTTTTTTTTTTTTTTTTTTAAGGAAGAAAAAGAACCTCTCCCTTAACTCAGAGCTGTTTTCTCAGTCTCTGCTCTGTTCCCACAAGATAGGGTTACAAGAGTGCATGGTCAAGCTCAACTTTTTTTTTTTTTTTTTTTTTTGAGGTAGGGTCTCACTCTAGGCCAGGCTAACCTGAAATTCACTCTGTAGCCTAGCCTGGCCTTGAACTCCCAGCAATCCTCCTACATCTGCTTCCTTAGTGCTGGAATTAAAGGTGTACCCCACCACAGCCAGCACACTCAACTTTTTAACATGAGTGCTAGGGAATCAAACTTGGGCAGCCTCAGGCCCTGTCAGGTCCTCATACTTAAGGGGCAAGTTCTCTTACCCACTGAGCCATCTTCCCAGCCCCTAAAATGTTTATTCAAAGTATTAAACAAGTATCTTTTTTTTGGTTGTTTAAAATATTTTTATTGTTTTTCTGTTTTCTTGATTTCTGTTCAGATTTTTCTTTTCTTTTTTTAATTTTTTTGTTGCTTATTTATTTGAGAACAACAGATAGAGAAAGAGGCAGAGAGAGAAAGGGGGGGGGGCAGGGGGAGAGAATGGGCGCGCTAGGGCCTCCAGCCACTGCAAACGAACTCCAGATGTGTATCTGGCTAACGTGGGTCCTGGGGAAACGAGCCTCGAACCTGGTTCCTTAGACTTCACAGGTAAGCACTTAACCACTAAGCCATCTCTCCAGCCCTCTTTTCTTTTTTTTTTTTAAAGGTTTACTGATGTTTAATTATTTTTTTAAATTTTATTTATTTATTTATTTGAGAGCAACAGACACAGAGAGAAAGACAGATAGAGGGAGAGAGAAAGAATGGGCGCGCCAGGGCTTCCAGCCTCTGCAAAGAACTCCAGACGCGTGCGCCCCCTTGTGCATCTGGCTAACGTGGGACCTGGGGAACCGAGCCTCGAACCGGGGTCCTTAGGCTTCACAGGCAAGCACGTAACCGCTAAGCCATCTCTCCAGCCCATGATGTTTAATTATTTACTTATGAAAGAGAAAGAGAGAGGAGGGCAGATAGAAAGAGGATGGGCATGCCAGGGCCTCCAGCCACTGCAAACAAACTCCAAACACATGCATCACCTTGTGCATCTGGGGAATCAAACCTGGGTCCTTTGGCTTTGCAGGCAAGCACCTTAACCACTAAGCCATCTCTCTGGCCCTTATTTTCATTTTTTATTGTTTTACTTTTGGTTCTTCAAGGTAGGATCTCACTCTAGCACAGGCTAGAATTCACAATGTAGTCTTGGGGTGACCTCAAACTCATGGCACTCTTCCTACTTCTGCCTCCCAAGTTCTTGTTTAAAGGTGTGAGCCACCCCCATCCCTGCTACATATTTCTTTGTAGATTTATAACTGACCTGACACAAAAGTGAATTATCCTGGGCTGGAGAGATGGCTTAGCAGTTAAGGCATTTGCCTGCAAAGCCAAAGGACCTCAGTTCGATTCTCCAGTACCCATGTAAGCCAGATGCACAAGGTGGCTCATGTGTCTGGAGTTCCTTTGCAGTGGATGGTGGCCCTGGCATGCCCATTCTCTCTCTCTCTCTCTCTCTCTCTCTCTCTGTCTGCCTCTCGCCTTCTCAAATAAATAAATAAAATTGTTTTAAAAAGTGAGTTATCCATGAGCTGGGCATGGTGGCACATGCCTTTAATCCCAGCACTGGGAGGCAGAGGTAGGAGGATCGCTGTGAGTTCGAGGCTACCCTGAGACTCCATAGTGAATTCCAGGTCAGCCTGGGCTAGAGTGAGACCCTACCTCAAAAAACCAAAAAAAAAAAAAAAAAAAAAAAGTGAGTTATCCAGACCTCAAAACCATGGGCAGCCAGACATGGTGGTACATGCCTTTAATCCCAGCACTTAGGAAGATTCATCTAAGTTTGAGGCCAGCCTGAGACTATAGTGAATTCTGGGGTCAGGCTCGAGTGAGAACCTACCTCAAAAAAAAAAAAAAAAAAAAAAAGAAAAAGAGGACTGGAGATATGGCTTAGTGGTTAAGCACTTGCCTGTGAAGCCTAAGGACCCCGGCTCGAGGCTCGATTCCCCAGGTCCCACGTTAGCCAGATGCACAAGGGGGCACACGAGTCTGGAGTTCGTTTGCAGTGGCTGGTGGCCCTGGCGCGCCCATTCTCTCTCTCTCTCTCTGCCTCTTTCTCTCTCTGTTGTTCTCAAATAAATAAATTAAAATTAAAATTAAAAAAAACAAAAGCAAACAAACATACAAAGAAAAAACACACACCCCAAAGATGAAGTAAAGTACACAACTTTAAGTGTAAACCTTTAGTTCTTTTCCATGCAGATTTGTGCACGTGTGAGAAGGTGTCCACTTTGAGTAGTGATTGTACTTCAGAGAGCTGGACCACTATTTTGTGAGTTGTTTATCATTGACTGTAGTCCCCTCCCCCCAAAAAAGCCTTGTGAAAACGTTATACCCAATGTAACAGAAGAGTAACATAAAATAAAATTACATTTTATAAAATTAAAAAACAAATCACCCCAAACCTAGAATACCCTAATGTTGTTTTGTTTAGTTTTGAGGCAAGGTTTCACTATAGCCAAAACTAACCCAGAACTCACAGTATAGACCAGACTGGCCTTGAACTCATGCTGATCCTCCTACCTCTGCCTCCTAAGTGCAGGGATTATGGCCATCACCCCCCGATTTTTAATTTTTTGTTGTTTTAATTTTTAATTTATTTATTTGAGCACAACAGACAGAGAAAGAGGCAGAGGGAGAGAGACAGAATGGGGCGCCAGCCACTGCAAACGAAACTCCAGACACGTTCACCCCCTTGTACATCTGGCTAACGTGGGTCCTGGGAAATTGAGCCTCGAACCAGGGTCCTTAGGCATCACAGGCAAGCACTTAACCACTAAGGAAGTACTGCAAAAAAAAAAAAAAAAAAAAAAACTCCAGTGAGGGTTTGGTTTGAAAACTAGTAATATAATTTTATACTTATAGTAAGGGAGCATGCCTAATTGCCCACCCAGGATTCATTTTCACCTTCTTCCTTACTAACAGAAGCCCAGTTGTCTTAAAGGTAACAGCGTAGCCAGCTAAATATTTTCCCAAACCCCCCTGCACCTAGAGATGGCCATGTGACATAGTTCAGCCAAACAACTACCTACTAGAAACTTCTAGAACAGGTTTTGCTTTTCTAATACAGTTGCCACCACTACTTCTAACCACCTATGAGGAAAAAGCAAGCACAAACAAGAGGCTGGACTTGAAGCAGTCACTTTGACACCTTCCAGGAAATGAAGTCAAATGCCCCTGGAAGAGAAAGATCCCTGTCTCCCCCTCAGAGAAAGACAAGAGCCTGAGCATTGAGGACATCATAGCAATGCATTTTCCACCCTGGGCCACCTTTCTGCACACTTCTTAGGCCAGGGAAAAAAATGATCGCCAGTAGGGAAAAGCCTGCTAACATTCAGTGGTGTCATGCTGGGCGATTTCATAAGTGTAGGAAACTCGGCCAAGATTCTTGGCAATGTCAGCGTGATGAGAAGGGCACAAAGGCTGGTTAGGTGGGTAAGGCAAGGGTGAAAAGGAAGGAGGGTGGGGCCCAGGGTGGAGATGAAGGCAGCCTTGAGGCATTCCCACTGGTTTACTACCTGGAAGAACTTCCCTAAGCACTCTTTTCTTATATATATATGTTTATTTTCATTTATTTATTTGAGAGCGACAGGTACACATACAGAGAGAGAAAGAGAGAGAATGAATGGGCGCGCTAGGGCCTCCAGCCACTGCAAATGAACTCCAGACGCATGCGCACCCTTGTGCATCTGGCTAACGTGGGACCTGGGGAACCGAGCCTTGAACCGGGGTCCTTAGGCTTCACAGGCAAGCGCTTATCTGCTAAGCCATCTCTCCAGCCCCAGTCTTTTCTTTTGAAGCATGCTAATGTGGAATCACTTACTGGTATGTAAAATTACATTTTTTTGTTAAATTTATTCTTAACTATTTTCAGAGGTGTTTTATTTATTTATTTGAGAGAGAGAGAGCGAGAATGGGCACACCAGAGCCTTCAGCCACTGCTAACGAACTCCAGATGTATGGGTCCCCTTGTGCATCTGGCTTACATGGGTCCTGGAGAATCCAGCCGTGGTCCTTTGGCTTCGCAGGCAAGTGCTTTCATGACTAAGCCATTTCTCTAGCTCCAGAGGTGTTTTGTGTTAGTGTAAATTGTACGGTCCTTTAAATATCACTTTTTAATTATTGGCTGCTAAAAAATATATAGGGAGCCTTGCATGGTGGCAGATGCCTTTAATCCCAGCACTCGGGAGGCAGAGGTAGGAGGATCACCATGAGTTCAAGGCCATTCTGAGACTACATAGTGAATTCCAGGTCAGCCTGGGCTAGAGTGAGACCCTACCATGAAAAACATATATATATATGGTGTGTGTGTTAGGTATGCGCCTTTAATCCCAGCAGTTGGGAAGCAGAAGTAGGAGGAGTGCCTTGAGTCCAAGGCCAGTCTGGGACTACAGAGTAAGTTTTAGGTCAGCCTGGGCTAAAGTGAGACCCTATTTTGAAAAAAAACCGATTGAGATGTGGCCATTTCTCTCCTCCTTTATCTTTTTTTTTCTCTCTCTCAGCTTGCAAATGAAGTATTTAAAAATGTTTTTGGGGGGCTGGAGAGATGGCTTAGCAGTTAAGCGCTTGCCTGTTAAGCCTAAAGACCTGGGTTTGAGGCTTGATTCCCCAGGACCCACATTAGCCAGATGCACAAGGGGGCGCACGCGTCTGGAGTTCATTTGCAGTGGCTGGAGGCCCTGGCTTGCCCATTCTCTCTCTCTCTCTCTCTCTCTCTCTGCCTCTTTCTCTCTCTCTGTCACTCTTAAATAAATAAAAATGAACAACAAAAAAATTAAAAAAAATTTTTTTTGGTGTGTGTGCATATTCATGTGTGTGAGTTTGGTCACATGTAGCAAATGCTCTGGCACACATGTGGAGTTCAGAGGATAACTTTTGGAGTCGGTTCTCACCTGCTTGGTTTGAGGCAGGGTCTCTTCTTATTTTCCACTGCTGCATTCACCAGGGTAGCTGGTCCTCAAGCTTCCGGAATATTCTTATGTCTCGCCTCCCTTCTTGCCGTCACCAATGTGCTAGGATTACAGAAGCCCACCATAGCTTCCAGCTTTCTACCTAAGGGTTTGGGGATCCAAAATAAGGAATTCACACTTGCCCAACAAGTGTTTTATTTACTTACTATTCCCAGCTCCTCAAAAAATATATATATTTTTTTGAGTCAAGGTCTTTGTAGTTCAGGCTAGCCTTAAGTTTACCATCCTTCTACCTCAGCCTCCCCAGTACTGGGACTAAAGGAGAACAGCACCACACTTGTACCACCCCTGACAAGTGTTAAGTAGATATACCCCAGGTAGGTAATTCTCCTCCCCAAGGGCTTTAAATTTTTTTTAATTTAATTTTATTTCAGAGAGAAAGAGAGATAGGGCATGTCAGGGCCTTCAACTGCTGCAAATGAAATCTGGCTTATATAGGTCCTAGGGAATTGAACCTGAGTCCTTTGGCTTCACAGGCAAACACCTTAACCTCTAAGCCATCTTTAGCCAAGGGCTTTTTTTTTTTTTTTTTTTTTTTAATGAGAGAGAATGCATGTGTGTACTTGAGAGAAAGAAAGAAAGACAGGGAGGGGGGGAATATTGGCGTGCCAGGGCCTCCAGTCACTGTAATCGAACTCCAGACACATGTGCCACCTTGTGTACTTGCATCACCTTCTGTGTCTGGCTTATGTGGGATCTGGAGAGTTGAATATGTGTCCTTAGGTTTTGCAGGCAAGCACCTGACCTGCTGAGCCATCTCTCCAGCCCCCTCCAAGAGCTTTTTGTGTTCTTTTTTCATTAACTACTTCCATGATTATATAAAATATCCCATGGTAATACCCTCCCTCCCCCGCCCCCTGCTTTTTGTGTTCTTATCACACTGCCCCATTGGATGACAGACATGCTGGGACCTCTGACCAGAGAATGTACCCTTTGCTGGGCCATTACCTGGGTCTCTCAGCCCAGGTGCCTGCAATCTAAATAGCAAACTCAGATGCGCACGCCAGCTGTGTTGCTGGGAATTGGTTCATCAGTCCTAATGTGGGATGCAGAACTGTAAAAATGCCTCCTGAGTGAGGGCAAAATGTAGCAGCCCAGTCTCACACGCATCTCTAAATATCCCTGGAAAGGAGAGAGAATCCCATTTTATGGACCAAGGGGCATCTGGAAAGGGTGAGAGGAGAGGCATTTCTGTCAACTCTTGAGAATCCATTCCTAATCCCCTGGGTTGGTTGTTTTGAGCCTGGGATAAGACAAAGTCTCCTCTACAAGCTGGTCAGCCACAGCCTTCAATTGTTCTGGAAGCCTCTTCTGAGCTTTGTACCAGCCAAGCTTGACATGCTGTCTGAGCTAGATAGTTCCTTCCCTCCCCTCCCCTGAGCACCACACCAGGCCACCAGATTTGTTCAGCTCTTCTCTAGGCTCTGGCCATGGTTCCTTTAGGGAAGGTTACAATTCTGCCTGCCCTCCAACTGTCTTGGTTCTCCATTCTTTCCCACCCCTGTACCCAGGATCTTACCCCTTCCTTGAGCCTCTACAAGCCCTTTCCTCCAATGCAAGCCTTATCCCTCATGGGTAGAGCCAGAGGCTGATGGACATCAGGTTGGGGCTGGAGGTCCAGGCTGTTTGCAAGAGTTCGCTCTTCTAAGAATTTCAGCTCTGAGCCTGGCGTGATGGCGCACACCTTTAATCCCAGCACTCGGGAGGCAGAGGTAGGAGGATTGCCATGAGTTCAAGGCCACCACTGCCACAAACAAAGGCTTCCCTCAGAGACCAGGTAACACTGCAGTACTGAGAAACTCAGGCTGTGTGGATGCTAGGACAAATGGCTGTTGTTGAGGTGAACGCCCCAGAAGACCTATCCCATACTAAGCAGGACCCACGATGGACACATATTCTTTGTCTGCCTGTGACAGTTCTCTGACTTAAGATCTCAGGCTCCCTGCCCACCAGAAGCTTGACTCTCCAGACAGCTGGGCTGCTTCTTCAAAGGAGAAGCAGCACATTTTCATTCCTGTCACCTTCATATAGTCTTTTTGTTTTTGTTTTCCAAGTTAGGGTTTCGCTCTAGCCAGCCTGACCTGGAATACACTATATAGTCTTAGGGTAACCTCGAACTCATGGCCACCCTCCTACCTCTGCCTCCCCAATGCTGGGATTAAAGGCATACACCATCATGCCCAGTTTATATAGTCTTAAAATGAGACAGAATGTTCTCAGGAGCCTAGACTCCACCTCACCAGAGTTAGGTTAGAGCTTGTGCGGGGTGGGGCCAGCTTTGGACACTTAAAGTTCTCTTGCATCTCTTAATAAGTAAACAGAGTCAAGAACTACTATTCTAACCCAATCTCATCGTAGAGATAAAAACACTTATCTAGGCTTCATGCTTAGAAGGACCCTGGACTTGGTTGAGTAGTCTGATGGTGCCATACTGAAATTGTTAACTTTTATTTGCTACTGTTATTTTTGAAATTTATTTATTTGTAAGCAGAGGGACACACACACACACACACACACACACACAGACTGGGTGTGCCAGGGCCTCTAGCCTCTGCAATGGAACTCTAGATATGTGTACCCACTCGTCACTTTGTGCATCTGGCTTTACATGCGTACCGGGCGCTTAATCCCCATCATTAGGCTTTACAGACAGCGTCTTAACCACTGAGCCATCTCTCCAGCCCCTACTGTGGGAATTTTTGAGACAGAGTCTCACTGTGTAATCAAGGCTGTCCTCAAACTTGCAGCAATCCTCCTGCCTCAGCCTTCCAGGTGCTACCAGGATTGAAATCATTGTTGTTGTTCTTTTTTGGAGGAATTGGTTTTTATTTATCTAGGGGCTTGATTTTTATTTTATTTAATTAATGTACTTATTTTGTTTTGTTTGGATATACGGTCTTACTGTGTAGCCCAGGCTGACTTGGACTCACAAGGATCCTCTTAGCTTCCCAGGCTCAGCCTTCAATTACAGGTGTGGACCACCAGACCAAGCTAAACTCCTTAATTTTTGAAAGAAGTGTCCTAGTTTTCTTATTTTATTTTTAATTTTTTGTTATTTTTATTTATTTGAGAGGGATAGAGAGAGAAAGAGGCAGATAGAGGGAGAGAGAATGGGCACACCAGGGCCTCCAGCCACTGCAAACAAACTCCAGATACATGCGCCCCCTTGTGCATCTGGCTAACATGGGTCCTGGGGAATTGAGCCTCGAACCGGGGTTCTTAGGCTTCACAGGGAAGCGCTTAACCGCTAAGCCATCTCTCCAGCCCACATTTAACTTTTCACGGGTGATGGAGCTGGTCCTGGCCACAGACCACTCAGCCCTTAAAGGCAGAGTACATTATATTCTCATTAAGGAGAAGTGGGGACACGCCAGGACTCAGAGGCTTGCTGGGTATGAAGTAGAGGGGTGCTGCCCAGTCAGTATTTGCAGCCAGGGCCTCCAGGTCCCCAGAGCACTGCATGCCCATTCTACTAGAGGGAGGCGGTGGCCTCGCATTTCTTGGGAGAAGCAGCCACTAGAATCATCCAGGTCTTTAGTGTACTCTCTTCCTGGCTGAGAGGTCTGCTGAGCCTCGGTTTCCACATTTGTAACAGAAAGGAAATAACACCTGCCTTTCAGAATTACAGTGAGAAATGCCCATAATTGTGACTGTCCCACTAGGTGTTAGAAATACCTGACTTCTCTTTATTATGGGGAGAAAAAGGAGTGCCATGTCTCCAAAGGAGACTCAAGTGTTCCGTAATGTTTGGAGAAAGTTTTATGCTGAATGTTGCTTCTGCTGCCCTCTGGTGGTGGATTATAGTATCTGCATGAATGTCTACAGAGAAATACATGCTTAAAATTCTAATTTCAAAAATTAAAGTAAACCCGGCATGGTGGCATACGCCTTTAATCCCAGCACTGGGGAGGTAGAGGTAGGAAGATCACCGTGAGTTCAAGACCACCCTGAGATTACATAGTGAATTCTAGGTCAGCCTGAGTTAGAGTGAGACCCTATCTCAAAAAACCAAAATAAATAAATAAAATAATAATAAAGTATTCTGCTAGGCACTATGGATATAAAGACAAAGTTTCTGCCTGCTATGGCTTGAATACGAGATGTCTCCCACATACTCGTGTGTAACCACTATTTTGGGAAGTAGAACCTTTGGGGTGGGAGGTATGGCTGGCCAGGATGAATGTTTGAGGGTGGGACCCTGTGGGGTATGTTTGGCCTGCTTCCTGACCAAGCTCTCTGCTTCCTGATCCACTGAGACATGGGCAAGTTGTAGCACAACTCATGCGTACCAATAGATGAAGCTGCGCCAGCAACCACGCTCCCCTGCTGGGATGGACTGGACCTTCTGACCACGATCCCTCCCTGCTGGGATGGACTGGACCTTCTGACCACGAACCTTCCCTGCTGTGATGGACTGGACCTTCTGATCATGACCCTTCCCTGCTGTGATGGACTGGACCTTCTGACCATGACCCTTCCCTGCTGGGATGGCCTGGACCTTCTGACCATGACCCTTCCCTGCTGGGATGGACTGGACCTTCTGACCACGAACCTTCCCTGTTGTGATGGACTGGACCTTCTGATCATGACCCTTCCCTGCTGTGATGGACTGGACCTTCTGATCATGACCCTTCCCTGCTGTGATGGACTGGACCTTCTGACCACGACCCTTCCCTGCTGTGATGGACTGGACCTTCTGACCACGACCCTTCCCTGCTGTGATGGACTGGACCTTCTGACCATGACCCTTCCCTGCTGTGATGGCCTGGACCTTCTGACCATGAGCCTTCCCTGCTGGGATGGACTGGACCTTCTGGGCACGACCCTTCCCTGCTGTGATGGACTGGACCTTCTGACCACCAACCTTCCCTGATGTGATGGACTGGACCTTCTGACTACTAACCTCCCCAGCTGGGATGAATTGGACCTTCTGACCATGATCCTTCCCTGCTGGGATGTACTGGACTTTTTGACCACGAACCTCCCTGGCTGGGATGGACTGGACCTTCTGACCACGAACCTCCCTGGCTGGGATGGACTGGACCTTCTGACCATGAGCCAGAATAAAGCCTTCTTCATGTAAGTTACTGTTGCTTCTGTCAAGTATCTAGCCACAGTGAAGTGAAAAGCCTTTGTAATGTTCTCTTAGAAGTCAAATTAGAAACTGAGACAAACTCTCAAGGGGAGTCTTGAAATCCAATGTTATTTTGAAGGAGAAACATGAGAAAGATAGTTTTTGTTTTTGTTTTTGTTTTTTTTTAGGTAGAGTCTCACACCAGCCCAGGCTGTCCTGGAATTTACTACATAGTCTGAGGGTGATCCTTCTCACTCTGCCTCTGGAGTGCTGGGATTAAAGGAGTGTGTCACCACGCCTGGCCTAAGATAGCTTTTTATATGCAGTCAGCCAGGGACAAAGGCCTGCCCTGGCAGTACTAGGACCCATGTCTGATCCAGTGTCATCCAAGAAGGCTGAAAGCCACACTCCCCAACAAAAACTTCCCACTTCTTCCTCAGCTCAGCACACCCATGTGGGCTGGCCTCCTCCTGAATCAGCCCCTTGAGTCCATGAACCAATCTTCCTTACACACCTGAGTCTGATAACAATGTTCACTAAATGGATGTCTGATCCATATGAAGGAGCTTAGCCACAGTAGTTTTGCCTGTGGTGTGTAAGTCTGTCTCTGCTCTGGGAAGGGTGAGGGTACTTCCTTCTGCCTGTGTATTTTCCTGTATGCCTCTTACATGTATTTTGCTTTGGGATGCTTTCTTACTTTATCACATGTATGATTCTTCTTTGCTCTCTGCGTCCATCACTATTTCTTTTTTTGTTTGTTTGTTTTTCAAGTTAGGGTCTCACTCTAGCTCTGGATGACCTGGAATTCCCTATGTACTCTCAGGGTGGCCTCGAACTCAAGGCGACCCTCCACCACACTTGGCTCCTTCACTATTTCTTAATTCTCTCTATTGTTTTATGTCAAGCAGACCTTTTGGTTCTTCTGCTTTGCCTTCCCTTCCGTGTGTGTTTGTGTAGGAGGGTGTCTCCTCCAGAGCCCTTTTAGCCCAGGAGATTTTTCTGTGGTAGAGATTCTCACAGTCTCCCCTCTCCCTTTCCAGATGGTCAAGGAGTGTTCTCTCAATTGAGTCTTTCAGCTAGCCTCCTCCCTGGATCTTAATCCCCTCCCTACAACAAACCTCAGGATTCATAATTTACTCTTCTCAGAGTCTGTTTTATCAATTCTGTGCTAAAATCAGATAAAGACCCAAAAGTTGGTGTTCACAGGCCCTCTCTGAACCCCAAAATCTTGCATCTTAATGTTATGATAAAAATAATGCTGGGTTGGAGAGATGGCTTAGCAGTTAAGGCATTTGCCTGCAAAGCTGAAGGATCCTGGTTTGATTCTTCAGGTCCCCACGTAAGCCAGATACACAAGAAGGCACATGCATCTGGAGTTCGTTTACAGTGGCTGAAGGCCATGGCATGCCTATTCTCTCTCTCCCTCTCTCTCTCTCTGCCTCTTTCTTTGAATCAAATAAATAAATAAATATATATTTTTTAAAAATGTTCCTAGGGGGCTGGAGAGATGGCTTAGCGGTTAAGAGCTTGCCTGTGAAGCCTAAGGACCCTGGTTCGAGGCTCGGTTCCCCAGGTCCCACGTTAGCCAGATGCACAAGGGGGCACACGTGTCTGGAGTTCGTTTGCAGAAGCTGGAAGCCCTGGAGCGCCCATTCTCTCTCTCTCCCTCTATCTGTCTTTCTCTCTGTGTCTGTCGCTCTCAAATAAATAAATAAAAAATTAAAAAAAAATGCTCCTAGAGGCTGGGGAAATGTTTAAAGTGTTGAAAGGTGCTTGCTCCACAAGGCTGCAAACCTGACTTTGATTCTCAATACCCACATAAAGCCAGATGCAAAGTGGTGCACACATCTATAATCCCAACATACCTATGGCAGTGAGAGGCAGAGTCAGAAAAATCCCAAAGCTCACAGGTTAGCTAGACTGGCCTTACGAGAGGCAAATGCACCAACAGAGACCCTGTTTCAAAGAAAGTTGGAGGAAAGGACCAACATTGTAAGGTTGTTATCTGGCTTCCACACATGTGCTGTGGCATGCACATGTTCATACACACACAGTAAAAATGAAAGAAAAGGCCGGGCGTGGTGGCACATGTCTTTAATACCAGCACTTGGGAGGCATAAGTAGGAGGATCGCCATGAGTTCAGGGCCACCCTGAGACTACAGAGTGAATTATTCCAGGTCAGCCTGAGCTACAGTGAGACCCTACCTCGAAGAAAAAAAGAAAAGAAAAGAAAGAAAAAATGGCTCCTGACTTCCAGCTCCAGACAAAAAGGAGAAGATGCCTTGAATGCCTGTTCCCTCTACTGTCAATCTAAAACTCCTATATGTTCTATAGATAAACAAAAATATTGAAAGCCTGCCGAAACCAAGACTGGACAGAGACCTTGGGCCTAATAGAATAACCTGGCAACAAGTTACTTGGGTTTTGTTTTGCCTCATATATCCCAAATGGATCCAGAGAAACTGACAACCTAACACAGACAAACAAAAGCCTGTTCTGTCTAGCCAAGGGACAAGTTAGCAACTTTTTAAAATAGTTTATTTATTTACCTATTTAAAGAGAGAGAATGGGTACTTCAGGTTCTCTAGCCCTTGCAAACAGACTCCAAATGCACGCACCACCTTGTGCAGCTGGCTTACATGGGTCCTGGGGAATTGAACCTGGGTCCTTTGGCTTTGCAAGCAACTGCCTTAACCACAAAGCCATCTCTTCAGCCCCACAAGTTAACAACTTTTAGATACTAATCATTCTAGTCAAAGTAGAAGTCCTGGACTGGGGTAGCTGGCTCAGTCAATAAGGTGCATACCACCCAGGCATGAGGACCTGAGTTTGGATCCCACAGCCCCACATAAATGCCCGACATGGTGGCATGCACATGTAATTCTAGCACTAGGACGAGAGAAACAGGAGAATCCCTGGGACAAACTGGCTACTAAATTAGCTGAACCTGTGAGCTCTGGGTTCAGTGAGAGACTATCTTAATACATAAGGTGGGAAGTGATTGAGGAAGACACTTGACATCTACTTCTGGCCTCCATGTACACACACAGACACTCTCACACACATGTCCACATACATACACAGATGCAAGTCCCCCCTCCCACATACACAAACTTAAAAATAAAATGGAAGTCCACAGAAAAAAATAGTGAAAAAGCCAAGTGGGAACCTAGACATCTACCCTCACCTGGCTGTAATGAGGCAGTCTGGTCTCTGACCAGGGTAGTATGAGAAGGCCATGTGGAAAGCTAGTACTCTCATTCCTATCTAGTGGTCATGTGGCCAACTGAGAAGCTCAGACTTCCACATCTTTTACAAGATAAAGACATCTTTCCCTTGCCTGCTGGAACAGTGACACAGGAAGCCAGTGAGGCAGGACCTCCAAGGCAGGGTCTCCCTGTAGCCCAGGCTGACCTGGGAATTCACTCTGTACTTCCAGGCTGGCCTCGAACTCGTGATCCTTCTACCTCTGCCTCTTAAGTGTGGTATTAAAGGTGTGCAGCACCTTGCCCAGCTATACTGCTTCTATTTTTTCTAATCATGTTCAACTTTCCACTTAGGACCCAGAGTGCTCTTTTTCCAAACACAAACCAAGAGCTGGAGAGATAGCTCAGCAGTTCAAAGTGTTTATTTGCAAAGCCAGCCAGTCTGGGTTTGATTCTCCAGTACTCATGTCAAGCCAAATGCAAAAAGTGGCACATGTGTCTGGCATTTATTTGCAACAGCAAGAGGCCCTAGTGCATACACACACAAGTAAAAATTAAAAAGAAAAACAATACAAATCGTATCATATCCCTTCCATCCTCAAAATCCTACACTGGCTTGTTATCCTTCTCAGCAGAATATCCAAGGCCCTTCCTGCTCATGACGCCTTGCTCTGTAGCCCAGGCTGTCCTCGAACTCGTGTTCCTAGCCTGCCGAGTACTGGGATTACAAATATTTTAATTTTTAATTAGTTTAACTTTACAGAAAAATTAAAGCCTTCACCGTTTTCTGTTCCCTAAAAGCTTAAGAATGGTTTTAAACCAGATTAATTCAAACTATCCCAAATTCCCTTCCCCACACCAAGTTTTCACGATTTTAGTAAACATCCCCAGTCTCCTGGCAGTGCACTCGTACGCTTGCGCACGGTCGCCCAAACACCAGCCTCTGCATCAGTCCTCCGGAGCTTCTAGACACTCCCCCGAAGTACCGCCTCTTTAAATTTTAAAACGAAGCCTCAGGCCAATGAGTGCTCAGCTCCTCCAAGCGTCCCGCCCACAGCCACATCCTTCACCAATCACGCTGAGGCTTTCCACATGGCCCTTCCAATCAGCGTCAAAGATGGATGTGCATACGTACTAGACGTAAGGCAAACGGGCCAATAAGCGCGGACCTTTGGGAGCTAGCTCCGCCAATAGCAGCAGCTGTGGGAGAGCGCGGGAGCTTTAGTAGGGCTCCTCGGGGAAAGCGGTGAATGGCGCTGGTTCTCTGAAGCGAGCACCGAGGCAAGGGCAGCGCCGTCTCCGGGGTGGAGCCGCTCGGCGGCGGCGGCGACCACCATGGCGTGCTGTCACAAGGTCATGCTTCTGGTGGACACGGCGGGCGGCGCCGCTCGCCACAGCCCGGTGCGGCTGGTGGCCCTGCGCCTCCTCACTTACCTGAGTTGTCGGTTCGGCCTGGCCCGGCTCCACTGGGCCTTCAAGTTCTTTGACTCGCAGGGGGCGCGGAGCCGGCCGTCCCGCGTGTCTGACTTCCGAGAACTGGGGACCCGCTCGTGGGAGGACTTCGAGGAAGAGCTGGAGGTCAGGCTCGGCGACGGCCCTCGCGGCGCCCACCTGCCCGGCCCGGCTCCCAGGGCCACCCACACGCACGGCGCCCTCATGGAGACCCTGCTAGACTACCAGTGGGACCGGCCCGAGATCACCTCGCCCACCAAGCCGATCCTGCGCAGCAGCGGGAGGAGACTGCTGGACGCCGAGAGCGAGGCCCGCGAGGCCGAGGCGGCGCTCGGGGGCTTCGGGAACACCATCTTCCTCCTGGCGCCCTGTCCGCACTCGCAGCGGGAGCTGCTGCAGTTCGTGTCCGGGTGCCAGGCCCAGGCTCAGCGCGGGGTGCTCACTCCCAAACAGGTGACCGAGAAGCTCCTGCCCAAGAGAGTCCAGGAGGTCATGATCGCCCGAAATATCACCCTGTACTGGGTGGACTCCACCGAGTGGTCTAAGGTAAGGTGGTGGCACTCTTCACATCTGGCGCACCGTGCCCTGCCCACTAGAACTTGGCATCCTCCGCCGAGCAGCTGTAGACCCAAAAAGAACTGAGCGGGATCCCTGTGTCCCTTCCGAAAGAAAGGCCTGCCGCCACAGAGAGGGGCAGTTTTCACCCCGCCCCCCCAAAAAGTTTGCTCCTGGATGCCCACTAAATAAAAGTTTGGGTGCTGCGTGCCGTTTCACACTTTATTTTCCTACGCACCACATATGTTCCAGCAGACGTAATCTAGCCGTGACTGTTTTGTCTTGTGCGGCACGGTCAGCCTGGAAACTGTAGTCCTTCCCCCTCCAAGCCAGTCAAAATCTTTCTTAACCTTTAAGGCCTTGCCCAAATGGCATTTAGGCAGTTCAGCCTCCGAACTTCCATGCTGCCCTCCCCACCTCCTCTGGCACTTACCCTTTCTCCATTGTTCCAGTCGTTCACACCTGTCACTTTCCATCTAATCGAAATACTTTGATGGAGGCCCACTGGAGGCTGAGGCAGAGGGAAGTACCATGAGTTTGAGGCCAGTAAGACTACCTAGTAAGATAAGAAAGATCTCAAGGCTGGTACCAGATCTTACAGATTTTTGTGTACCCCACAGTGGGTATTCAGTAATTATTTGTGAACTAAATGAATCTGTTCTTACAAACTTAATCTTAAATGGCTAACTTGGATTCCCCCCCCACCCCAAGGTAGGTTCTCACTCTAGCCCAGGCTGACCTGAAATTCTTACCTCTGCCTCCTAAGTGCTGGGATTAAAGGTGTGCTCCACCATGCCCAGCTTAACCTGGGTTTTTGTTGAGGCAGTGAAACCCCTTGCTCCTCTTAAGTACTCTATATGTGTATTTGTTTATTTGCTGTGAAATAGGGTCTTATGTAATCCAGGCTGGCCTTACTATGTAGCTGAGGATAACCAGCAGTGGTGCACAGTGCTGTCTGCCAACCAGAACTTGGCAACCTCTGTGTTTTTTTATCCTTATTATTTTCTTCACATTACATCATTTAGCTAACACGTATTCATTCATAAGCCATCTGGATAAATATATAATGGTTTAAATGGAGTTTACCTTTTAGTGTGAAAATATAGTAAGCAGATGAAGAAATAAGTGATAGAACTTCAAATCATGCTGTGAATTAGACAAGCTGGGGAGGGGATGCAGGTTAGGCAGGGGAATGAGAGGCAGGTGGCTGTTGTATATTGGGTGGTACTGGGGAAGGCCCTTTCGAGCAAGAATTGAACCATGAAAGAGAAGGAATGTGAAGCTGGGAAAGAACATTCCAGGAATAGAGAAGACCAGGTGTAAGAATGTGAGTTAGAAATGAGCTTAGTTTTAGAAAGAAAGGAACCAGGACCACTGAGTCCTAGTGAGCTATGGAGAGAACAGAAGTCAGAAAGAAGAGGCCAACCCTTAGGTCAAGTCTTCAGTGTAGATTGCATTCTAATCTATGAGAAGGTTTTGGAAGGTGGGTTAAACAGGCAAAAGATGTGCTTTGAGCTGAAGAGATGGCTCAGCAGTTTGCCTGCAAAGCCTAATGACCCCATTACCCACATAAAGCCAGATGCACAGTGGCACATGTATCTGGAGTTCCTTGCAGTAGCTAGAGGCCCTGGCACCAGCCCATTCTTCCTGTTTCTCTCTCTCTCTCTGCTTGCAAATAAATAAAAATTTTAAAAAGCATAAAGTTTTATTAAAAAAAAGATGTGCTTCCACTTATACATATCACTAAATCAGGAGTAGGTTAAGTTACAACATTCAGATGGAAAATCAACAGACACCTTTTTTTTCTTTTCTTTGTGTTTTAGGTTTTGTTTTTTTTTAAAATATTATTTATTTATTTGACAGAGAGAGAGAAGGTGCACCCCCTTGTACATCTGGCTTACTTGGCTAATAGGGAATTGAACCTAGGTCCTTAGGCTTCACAGGCAAATGCCTTAATGGCTAAGCCATCTCTCCAGCTCAACAGGCACCTTTAACAGAAATGTTTATTTTATTTGAGAAAGAAAGAAGCAGATAGAATGGGTGCTCTAGGGCCTTCAGGCACTGCAAACAAACTTGGGACGTATGCGCCACCTTGTGCATCTGGCTTATGTGGGTCCTGGAGAATTGAACCTGGCTCCTTTGGCTTTGCAGGCAACTGCTTTAACTGCTAAACCTTCTCTCCAGCCCACTTCCGCCCCCCCCTCCCCCCGGAAGGGTCTCCCTCTATCTCAGGCTGGCCTAGAATTCACTTTAGTCACTATGACTTTGGTGGCCCCAAGTTTACAGCTATCCTCCTACCTCTGCCTCCCAAGTGATGGGATTAAAAGTATACACCACCATGCCTGGCTCCAACAGGCACTTTTTTTTAAAAAATATATTTATTTATTTATTTGATGAGAGAGAGAGAATGGGCGTGCCAGGGCCTCCAGCCACTGCAAACGAACTCCAGGTGCGTGCACTCCCTTGTGCATCTGGCTATCATGTATCCTACGGAATTGAACCTGGGTCCTTTGGCTTTGCAGGCAAGCGCATTAATTAACTGCCCCTCCAGCCCTCCAACAGGCACTTTTAAAACCAGTAATGATATAGTGTGTTAATATTTCCATTGTAAGCTGGACATGGGGCAGATGCCTAGAATCCCAGCATTCAGGAGGTAGAGGCAGAGGATTAGGTTCAAGGTCATCCTTGGCTATATACTTTGGAAGTTCCAGGGCCATCCTGGGAAACATGATACCCTGTCTCAAAAAAAAAAAGTTGTTGTTGTTGTTTTAAGTTAAAATTAGTGTACTTTCTTTTAAGAACTCCCCAAAGGATTGGCAAATTCAAAAAGAAAGCAACAGTGGTTTGTCATGAAAAGGAATTGGCAAAAAGTGTTTCAGGGGATGGATAGATAAAATGAAGGCCTAGAAATCAAGTGTTAGACTCAGTATATGATACATAAGTGCTTGATTTCTTGGTTTGGGATTTTTGTTTGTTTGTGTGTTTATGGTTTTTTGAAGTCAGGTCTCTCTCTAGCTGAGGCTGACCTGGAATTCACTCTGTATTCTCAGGTGGCCTCAAACTCATGGCAATCCTCCTATCTCTGCCTCCTGAGTGCTGGGATTAAAGGTATGTGCCACCACACCAGGCGGGATTTTTTTTTTTTTTTTCAAATTTGAGACAGGATCTCATGAAGCACAGGTTGGCTTGGAACTCACTATGTAACCAAGGATGAAATTGAATTTCTGATCCTCCTTCCTCCAATAAACATGCACCACCATATCCAGTTTATGCCATGCTGGGAATTGTGCTTACTAGGCAAGAACCCTGAGCTACATATACCCAGCTAGGCTTGTGGTCAGTGATATCAAATCTTATCAAAGTCTTCTGAAATTGTACTATTATTATGTCCAGTACTGGCTAGAAAGAAAGCTTAGCGAATGGGGCTTGGAGAAAATATTTTCTTTTTAAAAAATATTTATTTACGAGAGAGAGAGAGGGAAAAATATGGCACTCCAGGGCCTCTAGCCACTGCAAATGAACTCCAGATGCATTCCTGGTGCATCTGATCGTATGTGGGTACTGGGAAATTGAAACTGGTCCTTTGGCTTTGCTAGCAAGCACCCTAATAGCTAAGCCATCTCTCCAGCCCTTCTTTTGGGGATGGCAATAAAATAAGTAGGCTGAAACTAGAAGGAAAAAAAAAAAAGCCAGGCAGGGTGGCCCATGCCATTAGTCCCAGCACTTGGGAGGCTGAATTTAGGCCAGCCTTGAGCTACAGAGTGAGTTTCCAGCTTAGCCTGGGCTAGAGTGAGAACCTGCTTTGCTGGGGGGCTGGGTGGGGCGGTGGCGGGGGGGGGGGGGGGGGGGGGGGGGATAAAGTAGGCTGACAGACTTTTGAAAGATCCACCCCAGCCCAGGACTGACCTATCACTATTTGAGGGGGGAGAGTCTTCTCTGAGGCTTTCCGTCTCACAACATCTGTTTCCTCCTCTTACAGGAAATGTCCTTCAAATAATGTTAAGCTTTTCTGGAATATTTTTCTACTGACCTCAGTCTTTCCCTGCTCCATATCCTCTGCTCAGCCCCACCATAGAGGCTAAAGGAAGACTTAGGTAGGCTCCAGCCTTAGGGAGCTCTCCTGGCAGGAAGACCTGAGAGAAACATAACCTAGAATCATACTGGGACAGAGAAACGCAAACACACAAAACATGTCCAAATATGGAATAGAATGAATGGGAGATCCCTGACACATTTTCTGCTTTACTCATCACATATTTATGGCACAACTTCTAGGTATATGCTAGGGGCTAGTTTGCTTTAAGGAACGAAAGAAATGTGTGTCTGCTGTCTTTTTTTAAAAAAATCTTATTTTATTTTTTCTCATTTTTAAAAAATATTTTTATTTATTTATTTATTTATTTATTTATTTATTTATTTGAGAGCGACAGGCACAGAGAGAAAGACAGATAGAGGGAGAGAGAGAATGGGCGCGCCAGGGCTTCCAGCCTCTGCAAACGAACTCCAGACCCCTTGTGCATCTGGCTAACGTGGGACTTGGGGAACCGAGCCTGGAACTGGGGTCCTTAGGCTTCACAGGCAAGCGCTTAACCTCTAAGCCATCTCTCCAGCCCTTTTTTCTCAATTTTTAAAAAAACATTTTCCATGATTATAAAAAGTATCCCATGGTAATACCCTCCCTCCCCCCTCTTTCCCCTTTGAAATTCCATTCTCCATCATATCCTTGTGTCTGCTGTCTTGAAGCTTACTGTCCAGTGGATATTTATAACTACAAATTTATAACTACCACTAGGGTACACCTGTCACTCTAATATACATAACAATTTAAAATGTATATATGCTTTAAAAATTATGTCCATATAGAGCTGGAGAGATGGCTCAGTGGTTAAAGACATTTGGTTGCAAAACCTCACAACTCAGGTTGAACTCCTCAGTGCCCATGTAAAGCCAGATATACCAAGTGGCATTATGCATCTGGAGTTCCTTTGAAGCAGCAGGAAGCCCCAACATGTCCATACACAGTCTCTCTCAAATAAATAAAAATGTTTTTTAAAAATTATGTGCATATATTACTTTTTTTATTTTTGGTTTTTCAAGGTTGGTCCCACTTTAGCTCAGGCTGACCTGGAATTCCCTATGTAGTCTCAGGGTGGCCTCAAACTCACAGTGATCTTCCTACCTCTGCCTTCTGAGTGCTCAACACCTTTTTTCTATCCCTTTGGCAGGAAAAAAACTAGGATCTGTAGCTTCAACTAGTTTGCTGTTTTTTTCCCATAGTAGTGAGCCATATGGATGGTAACAGTAAATACTCATTGATTATTCAGCTCTTTCCATATTGGTATCTGAACTGAAGCAAAGTTTCAGATTACTTTTTGTGTGTGAGAAATAGGATCCTCTCTTTAACATACCCCAGGCTACCCTTGGAATCACAATCCTGCCTCTGATGTGAATGCAGGGGTATAATATCACACTTAGCTTCTCTTTTTAAAAAAAAATATTTTTATTTAGGGCTGGAGAGATGGCTTAGCAGTTAAGGTGCTTGGCAAAGCCTAAGGACCCATGTTCGACTCTCTAAGTCCCACATAAGCCAGACACACAAGGTAATGCAAGCACACAAGGTCACACATGTGCACAAGGTGGTGTGTTTGTCTGGAGTTTAGTTGTAGTGGTTGGAGGCCATGACATGCCAGTTCTCTCTCTCTCTCTCTCATAACTTTTTTTTTTTTTTGGTTTTTTGAGGTAGGGTCTCACGCTAGTCTAGGCTGACCTGTAATTCACTCTGTATTCTCAGGATGGCCTTGAACTCACAGCGATCCTGTTACCTCTGCCTCCTTAGTGCTGGGATTAAAGGCATGCGCCACCACACCTGGCTTCTCATAAAATTTTTTTAAAGGTGTTATTTATTTATTTGAGAGAGAGAGAGAGAATAAGTACACCAGAACTTCCAGGCACTGCAAACAAATTCCAGACACATGTGTCCCATTGTACATCTGGCTTATGTGGGTTCTGGGGAATCAAACCTGGGTCCTTTGGTTTTGCACACAAATGCCTTAACTGCTGTGCCACCTCTCCAGCCCCCAGCTTCTCTTTTTATGTTATTTTGTATGTATGTGTATGTTATACATCGGTGTATGCATATACATACATGCAAAGGCCAGAGGTTGATATGTTGAGTGTCTTCCTCTCTACTTTGTATTATTTATTTATTTATTTATTTATTTGGGAGACAAAGTGGATGACAGTGAGTATGGACACACCAGGCATCAGGGCCTCTTGGGCTGCAAATGAACTCCAGACAGATGAACACATGTACCACTTTGTGTATCTGGCTTTATGTGGATGCTGGGGAATTGCACCGGGGCCATCAGGCATTGCAAGCAAATGCCTTTGGCCACTGAGCCAACTCTCCAGCCCTTCACCTTGTTATTTGAGACAGGGTCTCGCTGAACCCTGTGCAGGGGTCATAGGCGTGTGCCTCCATACCTGGCTTTTTTGAGGGTGTTAGGATCTGAAGTCAGGCTCTCATGCTTGTCTCCTCCTCCTCACTTATTTATTGCTGTTTTGAAGTAGGGTCTCGTTGTAGCCCAGGCTGACCTAGAATTCACTATGTAGTCTCAGGCTGGCCTTGAATTCACAGCGATCGTCCTACCTCTGCTTCCCGAGTACTGGGATTAAAGGTATATGCCATCACACCTGGCTTCAATAGCAATGCATGGTTTATAGTTATTAACCATACTCTAGGGTGTTACTCTCCTTCATATTCCCATAGTGACAGTGTAATGTTACATCGTGAGGTTGTTAGTTTGTTATTACTTTTTTCTTCCTCCAGTTTTGAAGATCCCAGAACAGTGTCTTGTCATTATCTGTCACATAGAGGTCACACAAGCTTGTTGAGAGAATGTTGGCTGAAGTTCAGTATTCTGTGTGTGAAGGAAAAAGGCTAGGTTTTCTTTTTTCCTTTTTCTTCTTTTTTTGAGGCAAGCCCAACAGATTGGCCTTTTTTTTTTTTTTTCTTATGCTGGCTGTTGGGGGTGGGAGGGTGAAAGGGATAGAGAATTGGTACACCTGAGCCTCCAGTCACCGCAATCGACCTCCACACGCATGCACCACCTTGTGTGCCTGCATCTGGCTTACACAGGACCTGGAGAGTGAAGCATGGGTCTTAAGGCTTCCCAGGCAAGCAAGTGCCTTAACCACTAAGTCATCTCTCCAGCCCGAGGCTAGCTTTTTGTTTTGTTTTTTAAATTTTTTTAAAATGTTTTTGGTTTTGTTTTTTGTTTGTTTGTTTTTTTGTTTTTTCAAGGTAGGGTCTCACTGTAGCCCAGGCTGACCTGGGATTCGCTTTGGAGTCTCAGGGTGGCCTCGAACTCACGCAATCCTCCTACCTCTGCCTCCCGAGTGCTGGGATTAAAGGCATGCGCCACCACGCCCGGCTTGTTTTTGTTTTTTTTTTTCAAGGTGGGGGTTCTACTGTATCCCAGGCTGACCTGGAACCTGGAATTCACTACATAGTCTCAGGCTGACCTCAAACTCACGGTGATCCTCCTACCTCTGCCTCCGGAGTGCTGGAATTAAAGGTGGGTGCCACCATGCCCAGCAAGGCTAGGTTTATTTTTTAATTTTTATTTATTTATTTATTTGAGAGTGACAGAGAGAGAGTGGGTGCACCAGGGCCTCCAGCCACTGCAAACGAGCTCCAAATGCATGTGCCACCTTGTGCATCTGGCTTATGTGGGTACTGGGGAATCGAGCCTTGAACAGGGGTCCTTAAGCTTCACAGGCAAGTGCTTAACCACTAAGCCATCTCTCTAGCCCAAAGCTAGGTTTTTAAATAAATATTTTAAGGCCAGGCGTGGTACACGCCTCTAATCTTAGCACTCGGGAGGCAGAGGTAGGAGGATCACTAAGTTCGAGGCCATTCTGAGACTACGTAGTAAATTCCAGGTCAGCCTGGGCTAGAGTAAGACCCTATCTCAAAAAACAAAAACAAAAATTTATTTATTTATTAGCAAGAAAGAGAGAATGGGCATGCCAGGGCCTCTAGCCACTGCAAACAAACTCCAGATGCATATGCCACTTGGTGCATCTGACTTTAAGTGGGTATTGGGGAGTTGAACCCAGGTTGTTAGACAGAGAAAAACCTCCGAACATTTGTATTTAAAGAGCCAAGTGATTAGGCCTGGAGAGATGGCTCATTGGTTATAGGCACTTGCTTGCAAAGGCTGATAGCCTAGATTCAATTCCCCAGTACCCACATAAAGCCAGATACACAATGTGTGGCACGTACATCTGAAGTTAATTTGCAGTGGGAAGAAGCCCTGGCTCCACCATAGTGAATCTCTCTCCCTCTAGAAAAAAACAAAAACAGTAAAAAATTAAGATGAAGTGTGTGATTTGGAAAAATATGGAATGGTTCGATTCACAGAGGAAAGGTCAGAGGCAGGGGTAAGATTGGACATGATGGTGCACACCTATAATCCCAGAATTTGGGATGTTGAAGCAGGAGCATCTCAAGTTTGAGGCCACCTTTGGCCTTGAAGAAGCCAAACTAAAACAAACATAAGTAGTTCAATTGGATCTGGTAGTAGAGGTTTGCAGTTTTAGCTGTTCTGGGGCTGAACTTCAGCTCAAGGCCTGTTTGGTCTGTGAAGTAGTTTAAGCAAGGCCAACCCCAGGCAACTTTGTGAGACTTCATCTCAAAATGAAAAACAGTAAAAGGAGGGCTGGGGCTGTAGCTCAGTAGAGTATTTACCTAGCATGCTTACGACCCTCTTCAATCGCCAGTGCCACATACACACGAAAAAGTTTGCTAAGAGATGATGACAACTTCAATTGGAGCATTGAAAATAAATTAGAAAAAAAGACCTTTTGGTTCTTAGGCCTTTTGTTGTTGTTGTTTTTCAAGGTAGGGTCTCACTCTAGCTCAGGCTGACCTGGAATTCACAATGTGGTCTCAGGGTGGCCTTGAACTCACAGCAGTCCTCCTACCTTTGCCTCTCAAGTGCTGGGATTAAAGGTGTGCGCCACCACGCCCTCTTAGGCCTTTTTTTTTTTTTTTTTTTTAACACAAGGTAAAATAATCCAGGCTGGCCTTGAGTCTCAGCAATTCTGCCTTAGATTCCTGAGTGCTGTGACTATAGGTATGTATCACCATGCCTGGTTTTTATTCCTTCTGAAAGTTTATAAATTTTTATGATTTATACCCAGTGATTTTTTTATTTGTTTTGAAGTAGGATCTTGTTCTAGCCCAGGCTGACCTGGAATTCACTATGTAGTCTCAGGGTGGCCTCACACTCTCAGTGATCCTCCAACCTCTGCCACTCAAGAATTAAAGGCATGTGCACCATTCCTGCTTTATACCCAATGATTTTTACTTCTATTCTTTGACAGAAAATATAAATGTGTATTTTAACAAAGTGAATGTTTTCCTGAACACAAAATATAGAAATGATGTTCTTGGGCTATATAGTAATAGATGCTAGCTACAATTGTGTTTCGTTCAACAAGTATATTAATTGTGTCATTTGATCCTTTAATGTTGGTGTCAACTTGCTCCTAATTTTCTGTTTATTCATGAGTGCCTAGTTTATACTAACCTGACCTTCTTTGTCATATCCATTTTAGTTGTGGGAATCCCCAGACCACATTGGATACTGGACAGTTTGTGAACTGCTCCGTCTCGGAGGAGGCACTGTATTGCCAGCTGAAACTTTCAGCCGGGGTTTTCCCAAGGCTGAAGAAACAATGCTGGGGAATGAAGGCAAGCTGTTAGATGAACCTCGCCTTTCCCCTTGGATCCCCGCTCTGCCAACTGATGCAGCTTTAAACTGTTTGCTTTATAATTCTCCTGAGTATGATGCCTCATTTCCACGGATAGAAGGAACGTTATTCCTCCCTAGTAAAGGTAAGCAAGTAATTTTGTGTGTGTGTGTGTGTGTGTGGTGGTGTTTTTCTAGTAGGGTTTCGCTCTAGCCCAGGCTGACCTGGAATTCACTATGTAGTCTCAAGGTGACCTTGAACTCATAGCAATCCTCCTATCTCTACCTCCCGACAGGCACAAACATGCCTGGCTAACTTTTAGAGATTTGAGTGTGGGCCCCACCCTAGTCCAGGCTAACCTGGAACTGACTAACCCAGTCTGGTTCTGGCCTTGAATTCATGGTGATCCTTCTTTCTCAGCCTCTCAAGTACTGGAAATTATAGTTGTGAACCACTATGCCTGGCTAGCAAATAACTTAAACAAAAAAATCTTAAAGCTGGGTGTGGTGGTGCATACCTTTAAGGGAGGCAGAGGTAGGAGGATCGCCATGAGTTCAAGGCTACTCTGAGACTACATAATGAATTCCAGATCAGCCTGGACTACAATGAGACCCTACCTTGAGGGAAAAAAAAAAAATCTTAGTTACCTGTAGCCAGTTAAGCTGACTGGGTTCCTTTCCTCACAGGGGCCAGGTGTGTAATGGCTGCGAACAGCAGCCTCCTTGGTTGGAGTCAGTTCCTCATTGCTAGTAAAAAGCACCTGATCAAGAGCAGCTTGTGGGAGGAAAGGGTTTATTTTGGTTTACAGACTCAAGGGCATGCTCCATGATGACAGGGGAAATGATGGTCCTTCTTTCTCTTTTCTTTTGAGGTAGAGTCCAGGCTGACCTGGAATTCCTATGTAGTCTTCTGGGTGGCCTCCAACTCATGGCAATCCTCTTATCTCTGCCTCCCGAGTGCTGGGCTTAAAGGCGTGTGCCACCACGTCTGGTTCTTTTTTTCTAAGACGGATCTCACTGTGTCGCCAGATTAGCATGGAATTCTGTCTTCTCACCTCAGCCTCCTAGCTAGGTACTGGGATTATGGGTGTATATCACCATGCCTAGCAGGGAGTCTTTTAAGTAGTTGCTAGAGTACATATTTCTAACTCACATGAGAAGTTCTGATGCCACATCCATTTGTATGCAGTTTTTCCCATAAAGCCAAATGAACTTGGGCTAATAGCTTGCAGACAATAGAATATAAGGGTTGAAATATGAACTAAGTAAAGATACACAAAACTACAACAGGGAAACTGATTTTTTTCCTCCTTTCTTTGAAATCTGTGTTTAGAAACTCTCAGATATTTTAATATTCTTTTATTTCTAACAGATAAAGAGATTCAAGAAACATGGACAATCTCCCTAGAACCCTTAGCCATGCATCAGAGACATTTTCAGAAGCCAGTCAGAATTTTTCTGAAAGGCTCTGTGGCCCAGTGGTCTCTCCCAGTGAGTGGCACTTTAGGCACTGACAGCTGGATGCTACAAAGTCCAGAGGAGCACAAGTCAATTCAAAGGCTATCATTTCAACAGCTAGTAAGCAGGCTAACTGCTGAAGAGTTACATCTGGTAGGTGTCCTCCACATATTTAGTGATTGTTCTCTAATAGCACACTGAAATGAGAAACATTCTTATAAAGTGTCAAGGATTGCCTAGCCTAATATAGTCTTGGTAAAATTAATGATGTTTTGCAAATACTGTTTGCACTGTAGTATCATAAGAACAATGCTCATTAATGAAGAAACTATTTGTAAAATTGCATGCACCTTGAATCTAATTAGGCTAAATAATTTGAGTTTACACAGATGAAAAGGTAGTTGGCCAAATGGAATGGTTGTATTAGACTGAAGTGATGGGTGATTGCTCATTATTTGTTAAATATTTTACTATTTAATTTTAACGTGAGTGCTTAAGAAAGAACTACATTAGGGCTGGAGAGATGGCTTAGCAGTTAAGGCACTTGCCTGCAAAGCCTAAGGACCCAGCATTAATCTCCAGTACCCCGCATAAGCCAGATGTATAAGGTGGCACATACATCTGGAATTCGTTTGCAGTGGCTAGGGGCCCTGATGTGTCTGTTCTTCCTCTTTCTCTTTCTGCCTGTCTCTGTCAGAATAAATAAAGATTTAAAAACTTTTTTTAATAAAAAAAGAACTACACTATAAAATTAAATGTAGTAATACTACAGTAGTTACTCAGATTTAGAAATGTCTTATGCGAAGGAACACAAGCCCAGATTTGACTTAAAAGTGATAGTTATTTTAAGTTTCCAGCAAATTCCTTGTTTTCTTTGCATTTGTAATATAGGAAGCATCTTTCTTCTGGATCCTGTGGCCAGAGAGCCTAGAAAAATATTCTAGATACTGTCTCTACACAGGTGCTGTTCTAAGAGTTGCACACTCTGATCAAAAGAATACTACATTGTTTAATTATTATTTTTTTAAATGTTAATTTTTTTATTAATTAGTTTTGTCTTCAGCAAATACAGTCAATTTGATACCATTATTAGGCTCATCCATTACGTATCCCCTCCCCTTGGCCCCTCCTTGTTGAAGTATATGGGTCATGCATTCTGGAGTGAGCCCACAGTTATGGGTAGGATAAATGTCTGCATATCATGACCCAACATGTGGCTCTGACATTCTTTCCGCCCCCTCTTCCGCAAAATTTCCCTGAGCCATGTTGGGTTCATTTTTGGTCTGCTTCAGTGATGATCTGCTGGGGGCCTCTGAGTCTCTGGATCTCTGATTTGGTAGGAGTTGATTTTTCTCTGTGTTGATCTCCTTCACCCTTGTGCTGGTACCCAGTTCACCAAGAAAACAGCACCCTTGCTTGTTTCACCAATTGTTCTTAGTTTCAGCCGGGCCCTTTTGAGGTATGATGGGTGGCTCTCTCCTTAGGAGCTACATCTATCTGAAAAGAGAAGCACATTCTCCAACGGAGAGGGAGTTAGCACCAGACAAATGAGATAACAGAAAAATGTTAATTTTTTTTGTTTGTTTTTTCCTCAATTTCTGTTAACATTTTCCATGATTATAAAAAAAGTCCCATGGTAATAACCTCCCTCCCCCTCCCCACTTTCCCCTTTGAAATTCCATTCTCTATCATATCCCCTCCCCACCTCAATCATTCTCTGTATCTGCTGCTCTTTTTTCTTTCTCTCTCTCTCAAATAAATACATAAAATATATTTTGTTTTGTTTTATTTTTAAAAGCATTCACTACCCTGGAAACATGGATCAGTGGTTAAGGTGCTTACCTGCAAAGCCTAACAACCTGGGTCCAATTTCCCAATACCCATATAAAGTTAGATGTACAAAGTGGTGCATGCATTTGGAGTTTGTTTGCAGTGCCTAGGGACCCTGGTGTGCCCATTCTCTGTATCTTATTGTGCTCGCTCATGCGCTTCCTCCCTCCCTCTTTCCCTCCCTCCCTCCCTCACTCCCTCGCTCTCTCAATCTGCTTACAAATAAATAATTAATACAGTTTTTTTTTTTTTCTTTTTCGAGGTAGGGTCTCACTCTAGCCCAGGCTGACCTGGAATTCACTCTGTAGTCTCAGGGTGGCCTTGAACTCTCAGTGATCCTCCTACCTCTGCCTCCCAAGTACTAAGATTAAAGGCATGTACCACCTCGCCCAGCATTAATACAAATTTTTTTGAAGGCATGCACCACCATGCCTGGCTTTAGGAATGATAATGTAGTTATGAGGATGCAGTGAGTATATAAGTATGTAGGAAGCTGTGATTGCTAAGACAGCACATACACTGAAGTTGGGATGATAAAGAAAACGTAACTACATAGTAAATACTCCTGGCATCATAAGGTTTTTCTTATTACTTGAAACTTAAAAGACTCTAGGATTAGCAAATTCTCTGCTTCTAATAGCCAACTATTATTGTTTTACTAGGCTATGTTTTTGGCATCAACTAAGTAGAATCTCTTTGTAGGTTGCCAGTGTGGACCCTGGTGAGGACTGGCCCACCATCACTGGGGTCATTTCCCCTCTCTCTGCTAATGCTATGATACTCACTGTGCTCTACAACAAAGAGACTGAGTTTCAACGACATTTTCTGCAAACAGTTGTGCCTGAAGGTCCCCAGGATACAGCTTCCTTTTTCTCAGGTGTTGTGGATGATGTACTAAGCCAGATTCATAATTCATTTGAAGATCCTCCATCTTCTGGTAAGCTTTCAAGCCAGTAAGTAAAATAGTCGGGTGGTTTGCAGTCTATTTCTGCATCACATTTTAAAAAATTTTTTTGTTTATTTTTCTTTATACTTATTTGAGAGTGACAGACTGAGAGAGAGAGAAAGAGGCAGACAGAGAATGAATGGGTGCAACAATGCCTTCCGCCATTGCAAATAAACTCCAGATGTATGTGCCACCATGTGCATCTGGCTTACATGGGTCCTGGGGAATTGAGCCTTGAACCAGGGTCCTTGGGCTTCATAGGTAAGCACTTAACTGCTAAGCCATCTCTCTAGCCCCATCACAACATTTTTAATCATGCACTTAGTAGAACCCTAGGATGTTGTAAGATAGATAAAAGCAAGTTGCAGTGGAATTTAAATCACTATCTATAGAAATTGAATCAGGGCCTGGGGATATAGCTCAGTTAGTAGAGCTCTTGCTTAGGATACATGAAGCCTGAGTTGGATTCCCCAGCACTGCATAAACCAGGCATGATGGTACACACCTGCAATCCCAGCCCTTGGGAGGGAGGAGGGTCAGGAGTTCAAGGTCATTGTTGGCTACATAGCAAGTTGGAAATTAGCCTGGGATGTATGAGACTGTCCCAACAAAAAAAAAAAAAAAGTAAAGAAAAAGGAATAAAGGAAGAAGTTGAAACTGTTATAAGAAGGTTGAAGACTATAAAACCAGTTTGAAATTAATCATTAGGTGAAGTCTAGCTTTTAATATATTGAGTAAAGATAGCATGTGTGTGTGAGAGAGACATAAAAGCAAAAGGATGGGACTGA
The DNA here is from genome assembly GCF_020740685.1 of Jaculus jaculus. NCBI lineage: Eukaryota > Metazoa > Chordata > Mammalia > Rodentia > Dipodidae > Jaculus > Jaculus jaculus. The sequence goes on from NC_059104.1 coordinate 148,513,805, forward strand.
AGGGGAGGAAAAGGTTGAAATGGGAGGGGAGAGGGATAGCTACAGTGTAATGGGGAAGAAAGACTTCTCTCATAGAGTATCTATATACATACAGACCTGTGACATGAAGGCAGTTGGAGACCATTTGGGAGTAGGAAGGAGACAAGCTAGAGGCAGGTAGTGGGGACAGGTTAGAGTGGAAGGATAAACGAGTAAGGTACGATGATATACATTAAAAATGTCATAATAAAAAAGCAAAGAAATATAATGAAACCTATTTTATATGCTAACATTCTTAACGATTTTACAAGATAGTACATATAAAACTATAGTGATTCACTAAGGACCCAAGTTTGATTTTCCAGTACCCATGTAAAGTCAGATGCACAAAGTGGCGCGTGCATCTGGAGTCCATTTACAGTGGCTGGATCCCTGGCGTGTCCAGTCTCTCTGTCACTCTTCCATCTCTCTCTGCTTGCAAATTAATAAATAAAAACATTTTTTTGTGAAGAGAAAAAAAAAAAAAAACTATAGTGATTCTACCTTACAATTTACTTGCTTTATTACTAAGATGATACAAACCTTAATTATTCTAGGTAGATTTAAATATAATCAACTTGCTCCTCCTTACTTTCAGTCATTTATTCAGCAAATATACTGAGGGTCTGCTTTATATCAGGCACTATTGCACTCAGATTCATGTTGCTGGCAGAAATCACCCAACCAAGAGCAGCTTGTGGGGAAAAAGGTTTATTTTGGCTTATAGACTCAAGGGGAAGCTTCACAATGGCAGGGGAAAGCGATGGCATGAGCAGAGGTTGGACATCACCCCCTGGCCAACATAAGGTAGACAACAGGAAGAGGTGAGTGTGCCAAACACTGGTAAGGGGAAACTGGCTAAAATAACCATAAGCCCACCCCCAACAGTACATCGTCTCCAGGAGATGTTAATTCCCAAATCTCCATCAGCTGGGAACCCAGCATCCAGAACACCTAAGTTTATAGGGGACACCTGAATCAAACCACCACAGGCACTATTGTAGGCACAGGAAATACATTAGAGAACAATATGGACAAGTGCTGCTCTTTATGCAATGTATTTAGTCAGGGAAGATAAATGAATGAGGAAAATCATGTAGTTCATTTGAAAGACAAGTGCTATAGTATTAAGGTAGGAAGTAGGAATTTTGATGTTGGGGTGGAAAGGGTACAATTTTTTGTGTTTATTTATTTGAGAGTGACAGACAGAGAGAAAGAGGCAAAGAGAAAGAGAGAGAGAGAATGGGCATGCCAGGGCCTCCAGCCAGTGCCAGCAAACTTCAGATGTATGTGCCACCTTGTGCATCTGGCTTATGTGGGTCCTGGAGAATCGAGCCTCAAATTGGCATCCTTAAGCTTCACAGGCAAGCACTTAACCGCTAAGCTATCTCTCCAGGCCCCAATTGTTGTGTTTTTTGTTTTTTTGTTTTGTTTTTTTTTTTTTCAATGTATAGCTCAGGCTGGCGTTGAACCCCAATCCTCCTCCTGTCTCTTCAGCAGTTTCCTCCCAGCAGTTCTCCAACAAAAGGGCAGATAAATAAAGATAGATAAATAGTGATAAATAGGATAGATGGATTTTAGGGAACCAGCATTGTTGGAGCAAATGTACTAACTGGAGAATATGTTCTTTACACTTCTAAACCTTTGCTGGGCTTTATCTGATTTTTTTTTTTTTTTTTTTTGGTCGAACAGCAACCCTAATCAAAATTGTGGGTCAATTAACAACAACAACAACAAAAAAAAAAAAAAAAAACTGTAGCTGGGGCTAGTTCATGCCTTTAATTCCAGCACCTGGGAGGCAGAGGATCCCTTAGATCATGGGCCCTGTAAAACTGCATAGTGAATTCCAGTCAGCCTGGAAGAAGAAAAGAGATGGCTTTAATTTTAGAATACTGTCAAAGAAAATTTAGGGGAAAAAAAAATTTAGATTGTTTTACCAGTGTTCATTGCTTAGCCTGGTCCATAGTTTCTTGGAGGATATAAGTGAGTGTGCTGACTTACTGTCCAGTCTTGCCACTGAACTCCATCCCAATGAGGTCCTCATACATCATTGCCTAGCCCAGATAAGTACTCACCATGAAGCTTTGCTTGTCTACTTAGAATTAATATGTCCTAAGAGTTGCATATACTAATATATAGGAGGAGACTCTCATATAGGTGTACCTTTATAACACTGGAAAGCCCTTTCAAAATTGGCATTGTGTTTTGTTTAGCTCTTCTCAGTAAAAGGTTCCACCTAGAACTTGATAATCTCAATATGAGCTTGGATACAATTCAAGTGTTTGGGGTTTTTCCTGCAAGATTCTGGGTTACATAACATTTCTTTGTCTGAGGTCTTAGAAGGATCTCTCAGAATTACTGAATTCACTCAAATTTTCACTAGTGTTCCAACCAGCAGTTTGCACAGCAACACAGTGCCACATGTTACTATTTGAGATTTATCTACTTGGTGCAGCACAGTTGTTCAACCGCAGTTTGAGGCTGTTCCTATAACACTGTATTCTTCATTCTTGTACTAAAAGCCACTTTTTAAAAAGGGGACTACATTTCTAAGAATAGAGAAAAGTAACATTTCAGAAATAAGACAAAGGGAGTTGTTGCTAGGAGTAAGAGCCCAAAACACTTCAAATTGTGTTGGTTTGGTGCAGAAGAACCAATGTTGTTAATGCCTGCTTGTCTGTCCTTGTGCTCCTTTATAGTTCCCCCCGTTCCAGAGTGGGCCCAACAGGAGCTTGGCCGCACCATTCCCTGGAGTCCTGCTGTTGTGGAAAAGTGGTTTCCTTTCTCTAATATTAGTGGTGCCAGTTCACATTTGATGGAATCATTTTGGTAAAACTTTTTTACATCTACGTGTATTGATTATTAAGATCAGGGCTGGAGAGATAGCTGAGGAGTTGAGGCACTTGCCCTTAGAGCCTAATGACCCAAGTTCTATTCCCCAGTACTCATGAAAGCCAGATGCACAATGGCGCATGTATCTGCCGTTCATTTGCAGTGGCTGGAGCCCCTGATGCGCCCATTTAATCGCAGCCTCCCAAGTGCTGGGATTAAAGGCTTCCGCCACAATGCCCAGCTCTAATTATTTTTGATGAGAGTCATAGATATTTTGAGGCAGTGTCTTGCTATAACCCCAGGCTTGTCTGGAACTCACTATGTAGCCCATGCTGACCTAAAGCTATAGTAATCCTGAGTGCTGGTGGGAGCCACTATGTCTGTTTATTTTTAATGCATTTGGGAAATTAGAAGTTGGCTTTATACTAGATATCTTTACATTACAGGTTACTACAGGCTGCCTCAGCTAATAAGGAAGAGTCCTCTAAAACTGAAAGTGAATTAACATGTTGCCTTTCTGAGCTCTACCAGAGAAAATCTCATGAGGAATCTGCTGTACCTAATAGAGAAGAAAGCCGAAAGAAACGTATGCACATGGAAATGCTTTTTAACTAGTTTCTAAGCTATCTTTTTATCTTTTATGAACGTATGTGTGTGTTCTTATGAGTGTGACCATTTGCTTGCCATAGTGCATTTGTGGAGGTCAGAGGGCAATCTTAGGTGTCATCCTTACAATCCATCTTATTTGAGGCAGAGTTTCTCGTTTGCCGTTGGATACACCAGGCTAGCTGGTCTGAGAGCTTTTAGGAATTCTCTGTCATTGCCTTCCATCTCACTGTGGATATACTGGGATTGTAGGCACGTGCTATTGAATTGAATTTTATGTGGGTTCTAGGGATCCAAACTCGGGTCATCACACTTGTATAACAAATGCTGTTACCCACTGAACCATCTCCCCAGTTCAGAAAGGCTGGTTCTTAAAAGTAGGTTTTTAAATTTTTTTATTTTTTGAGACTTTACATTATACTTTTAAAAACAATTTTATTTATTTGAGAGAGAGAGAATGGGCATGCCAGGTTCTTCAGCCACTGCGAGCAAACTCCAGAAGCATGCGCCACCTTGTGCATCTGGCTTACGTGGGCCCTGGGGAATTGAACCTTGGTCCTTCGGCTTTGCAGGCAAGTGCCTTAACCACTAAGCCATCCCTCCAGCCCAAGACTACATTTTATTTATTTATTTTTTTTAAAGTATAATTTATTTATTTATTTATTTGAGAGGTAGAAAGAGGCAGAGAGAGAGAGAGAGAGGGAGAGAGAATGGGTGCACCAGGGCCTCCAGCCACTGCAAACGAATTCCAGATGTATGCGCCTCCTTGTGTATCTGGCTTATGTGAGACCTGGAGAGTCGAACTGGGGTCCTCTGACTTTGCAGGCAAGTGCCTTAACCACTAAACCATCTCTCCGGCCCATATTTATTTATTTATTTTTATTCTTTGGTTTTTCAAGGTAGGATCTCACTCTAGCCCAGGTTAACCTGGAGTTCACTCTAGTTCCAGAGAGGCCTCAAACACACAAATGCTGGGATTAAAGTTGTGCTTCACCATACCTGGCTGAGACTTTACATTTTAAGATTGTTGTTCCCTGAACAAAAATCCCTGAAATAAATCAGATTTAACACATAATTTATCCTGATATGGAAGGTGCAGTTAGCATTTCTGGTCAGGCCTATATACCAGGTTTATTAGGCGGGTACTGACCTGGTGTCAGCCCAGTTACCTTTTGGGATGATTTTGGTCTCAGTTTTGCTGCGCTCCTGCTTGGGTCCCTCTTTGGTGTGCTGTGGGTTCAAGTAGGCGAGGCCAGCTCACTGGTTCGCTGCTCTGTTCGCCAGGAGCTGGGCACTGGCAGTGGGGGAGGGGAGGCAACTGATGCTGCTCTAGTTCTCTTGCTGGTCCACATGTTCTTTAACCTCATGATTTGCTCCTCCATTGCTCACTGCCATTCTCCCTTCACGTTTCTTGAGTTTGCAGGGAGCTCCGGTGTGAGTGGAAGCTCTCCGCACCTGGCTTTTCCTGCGGCTCAAGCCGAGCCTGGTGGCTGTGGCCCCACAGACCTGGCAATGCCACTGCTGGAGTTGCTTCTGCCGGCCTGTGCAGGCTCTGGATCTCTCCTACTTCTCCGCTGCCATTTCAATTTCTTATACACCTCATTTTTTAGTAAAAGTGTGTATTTTGCTATTTTTTTTTTCTTTTTCCCCCAGGCTGCTTTTGGTGTGGTTCCGCCATCTTAACCAGAAGTCCCCATCCATTTTATACGTATATATTGTTTTGTTTTCTTGGGGCAGGGTCTCTCTCTAGCCCAGGCTGGCCTGGAATTCACTATGTAGTCTCAGGGTGGCCTCAAACTCACGGTGATCCTCCCAAGTACTAAGATTAAAGGTATGTGCTACCATGCCTGCCTCATCCATATATTTTGACTGATTGTCCTGGCAATAGTTTCCAAGAATAAGTTACTATATTAAAGAATGTGAACACTGCAGTGTTTTTGATGCAGATTGCTAAGTTGTCATTCAGAAGTTTCATTATAATGGTAATATACTTGCCTTTGTACAAGCTCTGAGTTCTATCCCTAGTACTCCAAAAAATAAGTTTCATCATTATTCTTTGGCCATTGGGCGATACCAAATGTGGTGTGTTTGGCATTTGCTTTGTATAAGAAATATTGATATGTTTATTTCCTGAGCAGTGAGTTCGAGAACACCCTGAAATTACATAGTACATTCCAGGTCAGCCTGGACTAGAGCGAGACCCTACCTCGGGAAAATAAAATAAAATAAAAATAAAAAAGAGGTAGCTTTTTGACCCTTACTGTGGGTAGAAAAAAATACAAGAACTGCCTAATTCAGATAATTTCTGAGAGACTATACTTCATCTCAATATTCTTTCATATTATCTAAGTAAAATGGTTTTTGGTTCTACAGAAATGAAAGTTGGCTTTTCTTTGCATGCTGACATTTTAATAGGTGGTATTCCTCGCACTCCAGTGAGACAGAAGATGAACACCATGTCCCGTTCCTTGAAGATGCTGAACGTGGCAAGGCTGAATGTGAAAGCTCAGAAGTTACATCCAGATGGCAGTCCAGACATGGCTGTGGAGAAAGGGCTCCAGAAGACAGCTGGTGGAAGAATGGCAGATAAACTGGAAGACAAAGGAAGAACATTAAGAAGTTCTAAACTTAAAGGTATTTATTCTAGCATTTGGTAGTTTTACTCTTTATTTTTGTTTTTTTGATTTCAAGGTAGGGTCACACTGTAGTCCAGGCTGATCTGGAATTTATGATATAGTCTCAGTCTGGCCTTGAACTCAAGCACTCTCCTACCTCTGCCTTCCGAGTGCTGGGATTAAAGGTGTGTAGCACCACATTCGGCTACTGTTTACTCTTTTACATAATTCATATGTTTAAACTATTCATGTCCCTTAACTACATGCTTGAAAGTATGTTAGGATGAATGCAATAAGCTGAAAGATACCTCATTCTTAGATCTGTGCTCTGTATATAGAGATAAAATTAATGACTCCAGCTAGTTACATACATACATGTATGTTTGTATGTTTATGTGTGTATATGTATGTGTGCATATATATAATAAACTAATAAAACTAATCTGAAACAGCTACTAGCTGAGGAAGCAGCTCAGTTGATAAGAGTGCTTGCCTAGCATGTATACAGCCCTGAGTTGGGTCCCCAGTGCTACATAAACCAAGATGTGGTGGTTCAGGCCAGTAATCCTGGCACTCGGAAGCTGGAGGCGGGATTAAGATCATTGTCAGCGCTGGGCATGGTGGTGCACACCTTTAATCCTAGCGCTCTGGAGGCCAAGATAAGAGGATCACCATGAGTTCGAGGCCACCCTGAGACTATGTAGTGAGTTCTGGGTCAGCCTGAGCTAGAGCAAGACGCTATCTTGAAAACCAAGGGAAAACAAAGCATCTCATTGTCAGCTAAGTAATGAGTTTGAAACCATTCTGAGTTCCCTGAGAGCCTATCTGAAAAATAAGTTGTTTTTTTTAAAAATTTTTATTTATTTATTTGACAGAGAAAGTGGGGGGAGAGAATATGGGCGCACCAGGCCTACAGCCACTGCAAACAAACTCCAGAGGCATGTGTCCCCTTGTGCATCTGGTTAACATGGGTCCTGGGGAATTGAACCTGGGTCCTTTGGCTTGGCAGGCAAACATCTTAACCGCTCAGCCATACCTTCAGCCCAAAATGAGTTTTTTTCAGAATTTGAGTGATGTACAAATGACTTTTACTTTCTCGTTAGAAAATGGTCAGTTTGAGTCAGGTGTGGTATCTTTGATCTCAGCACTCATGAAGCAGAAGTAGGAGCGCTGTGAGTTCAATGCCAGCCTGAGACTATATAGCAAATTCCAGGTCAGTCTGGGCAAGAGTGAGGCCCTCCCTTGAAAAACTAAAAGAAAGACGACAGACAGACAGACAAGAAAGAAAGAAAGAAAGAAAGAAATTGATCAGTCTGAAAACTCTCAAAAAGCCTTGTGAAAGGTCTGAAAATAAAACATCCTACTAACCAAAAGAAAAATAAATAAATCAATGAAATATAAAGTAGACTGGAGAGATGACTTAGTTGGTAAAATGCTTGCCACTCTCTTCAAGACATGTTCTTTCCATGTATTTGATTGCTGTCTGAGTATTTTCTTTTGTGAGATTTCTATTCAGGCCTTAAAAAAAAATCAGGGATGGAGAGACGGCTCAGTGGTTAAAGTGCTTTCCTATAAAGCCAAACAGCCAGGGTTTGATTCCCCATTATTCACAAAGCTAGATGCACAAAGTGGCATATGAGTCTGGAGTTATTTCGCAGTGGCTAGAGGCCCTGCTGTGCCCATTCTCTCTCTGTTTCATGGGCTGTGTCCTGCTTTGTGATGGAATAATGATGGGCCCATTCTTGTGCAGATCTTACACAGATAATCACAGCTGCTGAGAGTTTAAGAGTGTAATGCGGGAAGGGAAGGGCTGGAGAGATGGCTTAGTGGTTAAGGCACTTGCCTGTGAAGCCAGGTTTGATTCCCCAGAACCTATGTAAGCCAGATGCACATGGTGGCCCATACACTAGAGGTCCTGGCATTGCCATTCCTCCACCCAAGTGAATAAATAAACAAATAATTTTAAAACAAAAGAGTGTAATGGGGTAGAGGGACTTACTGTTAAAATGGCAGATTAAGGGCTATGCGAAGAAATCTGGAGAAAAAGGAAGCAAGATAACCTAGAACAAACACTCTTCTACCAAAAAGTGAAAGTGTGGAGGGAATTATTAAACTCAGGGAGACCCCAGCAGAGATGCAGGAATAAGCGAGGAGCTTCCAGCAACCACACAATAAGCAAGGATTGACTCTAGCCAGCGACTACTTGGCAGTACTACTTGCAGGACCCTGTCTGGGAAGTACTTCCATCTGCCAGACTAGCCCCGCCTTAACCAACAGCAGCAGATAACTGGGAAAGGATCAAAAAAACAACAAAAACAAGTGACAGGAGGCAGATGTTCAGGGCAACAGTGACCCTGGCTGTAACCTCCAGGAGATTCTGCTACAACCCATGGGAGGGGTCCTGGGGAGATCCCACTCCAAAGCACTAGGCAATGGCAATGAAAACGAGAGAGAACCAAGGTCCTCCATCAGTACAAGAAAAAATAGCAGACTGCTTAGCAGGAGGAAGTGCATTGCAGAGGAAGTAATAATTTAAATATTAATACTGCTCTTACTGCTTGTTGACAGCCAGCTCCAGGGAAGTGGAAATAGACACTGAGGACATTCAAAACTCATCAAAGCAGAAATCTAGAGGTTATGAGAGAGCTCAACACTAAAATAAACTTACAACACACCCACCAAGGCTCAGGGAACATTTAGGAAGGGGGATAGACAGATTGTAAGAGCTACAGGATGGGAAAACATACCCTAAGGCATTGTCCCCACACTCCACAGAGAATGGTGTATTCATGTCCCCATGGTGAATACCAAAAGCCCCACTGAGGAGAGCCTTTACTGGAAAGGGGGTGGGGAAAGGGGCAGAAAGAGGTTAAATAAATAACCCAAGGGGAATGTGACCAACATGCAGTTTGTTCATAAACTTCATGATTAAAAAAGAAGAAAAAGATATTGTCAGCACTTTGGTTAGTTATGAGTCTGTATAGTAATAGTCTTTCCTAATTCCAGTTTTCTTGCTCTTTCAGATTTTCTACAGATAATTGTGTCATTTATGAACAAAAAAGTTTTTTTTTTTCCCCCTAAATGTGAAATTTATATTATGTATCCTTGTAAAGCCTTAAAATTAATCACTTGTCTCTGTTTTTTCTCAATCTTGGCACTATGGGCATTTTAGAGTAGTTCTTCCTTCTTTGACCGGTACTATGAACTGCAGGATGTTTAACACCATTCCTAGCATTTACATACTACCTACTAATAACCACTGTCACCAGGCATGGCAATCCATATGTGTCTCCTGGGAGGTAAAAATCTCCCCAGTTAATAAACCCTTAAATGATACAGTGAACTGGTCTGAATATGATAATCAAGTTTTCTTTTTTTCACAGATCTTAAAACTGAAGAGGAGCTACTATCTTATATACATGAAAGTTACCGAAAGACTCTGACGGCAGGAGAAGCCACATTGTATTCTTGTGCTCAGAACATGGTTTCAACCATTAAAGCTTTTCTAAAATCAAAAGGCACCAAGGAATTAGAAGTAAGAAAGTCCAGTAATTATTGTCATAGATGTAGTGTTTTGGTGGATTTGGGCATTTCCCATCATATGTGATTCAAAAATAATGAGAAAAAAAAAATAATGAGCAGAAGAGTAAGTGCACAGTTCAGACCTTGGAAGGTAGATGTGGTAAGCTGGTAGTTCAGAAATCAAAGAAATGGAGCAAATGGGTCCCGTCACATGAAAGCACTTTTTTTTTTTTTAAATGAGAGAGAGGGTGAGAGAGAATATTGGTGTGCCAGGGCCTCTTGCACCTTGTGCGCACGCGTCACCTTGTGCCTCTGGTTTACATGGGTTCTGGGAAGTCAAACCTGAGTCCTTAGGCTTGACAGGGAAGCACCTTAACTGCTAAGCCATTTCTCCAGCCCTAAACCAATGGTTTTGAACCTTAACTGCCCTTGAGAAGCACTTAGAACTCTTTTTATTTATTTATTTTTTTCTTTTCACAATTTTTATTAACATTTTCCATGACTATAAAAAATATCCCATGGTAATACCCTCCCTCCCCCCCACACTTTCCCCTTTGAAATTCCATTCTCTATCATATCTCCTCCCCATCTCAATCATTCTACTTATATATATACAATACCAACCTATTAAGTACCCTCCTCCCTTCCTTTCTCTTCCCTTTATATCTCCTTTTTAACTTACTGGCCTCTGCTACTAAGTATTTTCCTTCTCACGCAGAAGCCCAATCATCTGTAGCTAGGATCCACATATGAGGGAGAACATGTTTGTTTGTTTTTTTCTTTTTAAATGCTAATGCCTGTTCTTCCAGACTGACTACCCCCAGGCCTCTTGGTCTTGGGACTTAGGCATCTGTTAGTTTTTAAATCTCCTTACATAACTTACAGACTATGAATGTTGTAAACCACTGTTTGGAACCATCTTTTTATTGCTTTTATTCATGTTCCATGTTAAAAAGAGCTCTTTCTCTATAGCAAACAAAGAAATTATTTATATAGTAGACTCGTCCATCACTGCTTTGTGGAACCTTCTTTTTAACAGTTGAGATTTTCAGATTTGCTGTGTCTATGCTCACTTGCTCACAAATACTTTTTTTCCCTACCACTTTCTCTTTAAGATATAAAAGAAAAATCCTTGTTTCAGTGGGTTTTTTTTTTTCATTCAATTGAAAGAAGAGGGTTGTATATAAAGGATGTACTACTTCTTAGAGCATTAATCAATAGTGAAAGAGACTAGAAATTATAAGTAACTTAGTATTCTCCGATGTCATTTTATATTTTCAGGTAAACTGCCTGAATCATGTGAAAAGTAACCTCTTAAAAACTAGTAAAAGTCTTCGACAGAATCTAGGGAAAAAACTGGATAAAGAAGACAAAGTCAAAGAGTAAGTAACCACTTTGTTTACTTGTACCATTTCTCCAAAACAATACTCTGAGGTCAATTTGAATCTATTTGAAATTGCTGACTACTTGAGCATGCTTTTGTGATGCTCTAAAGGGCAGTTTGAGTCACCTGTTTACCTGCTGAGTACATCAATATTTAGACAAAGCGGTCCGTCCCTCTTCTTTTTTTTTTTTTTTTAATTTTTATTAGCATTTTCCATGATTATAAAAAAAATCCCATGGTAATTCCCTCCCTCCCGTCCCTCTTCTTACTGATCATTCTCTCTTTTTTTTCCTCCCTTTTCAACACCCTTCCCCTTCCCAGCGCTTGAGATTGAATCCAGTGTTTGTGCATACTAGGCCAACACTACTGCTGAGCTACATCCCAGCCCTTTAGTAATTTCTTGTCTAAATAGGTCTGTGCTTCAAAGGGGAGTTTTTAGTTAAGTCACACTCAAAGTAGATGTGACCAAGTATTTTATTCTTCCAAGGTGCCAGCTTCAGGTGTTTCTTCGCCTGGAAATGTGTCTGCAGTGCCCTTCAGTACTGGAAAGTACAGATGAGATGGAGCAGGTAGTGGAGGAGGCAAGTACCCAACTTAGTGCCTTGCGAATTTATTCTGCTTTTTGCTGCCAAGCAGACGCATATAGTAATTTTCTAAAATTTTCAGGTGACAGATCTGCTGCGTATGGTGTGTCTCACCAAGGACTCGGCATACCTCTCAGAGTTTCTGGAGGAGATTTTGAGATTGTAAGTTTGATGGCTTTTAATTCACTTTAACATCGCTTTACCAGGAGCTAGCTAGACATGGTGTTCTTAGAATCATGGGATTGCAAGGACCTTTTCTCATGCTGGGTGAGAAGGGGAATAGAGGAGGTAAAATGGTAACTCTATTCCATATTTAACTAATATGCTCCACAGGTACATTGGCTCCATCCCAACAACAATTGGAAAACTTTATCACAGCCTGGGGTTTTCGATTCCTCAGAAGTTAGCTGATGTCCTTCCTACAGAATTTTTCAGTGATGACTCCATGACACAAGAGAGCAAGTCACCTCTTCGTTCTGTGCCTCTTTCATCATGTGCTCCCAGATCAGTGTTGGGCAGCACTGAATCTGACCAGCTGGAGGAGCTGCGGACCCGATCAGCCAAGAAGAGAAGGTAGCATCCTACCCAAGGCTTCCAAGGAGTTACTTGCACTATAGTTACACTTCATACACAAGGCAGGTTTAAACCACTGTCCTGTTGTTTTTGACCATCTGATGTACGGAATTAATAGTTGCCTTTGTATCTGAATCACAGAAGCCAAATACCAGGAGTCCTTCCAAGTAGCACCTGACACTTTATAGCTCCTTGGAGCTATGTGCTGCGTATTTTACTTTGCAAAGTCCTTCTTTACTGTCCACATGTGGTTTCTAGGAACCTTTTATGAAATAAGATTATGGTTTTAGCTTACTTTTTAATTTTCCCTTGATGCTTTTCATTATTAGCTAGTTCCACTTATAGTAGTTAAGTAGTTACTTTTGGAAATTCTGGACTTGTCATAATTAATGCCAAACCCAAGAAATAAGGTAATTTATATTATTTATTTTAGACTCTATAGTTTCATTCAGTTTAACTACATGTTCTCTCAATCTGGGGTGTCTTGATATATTATTTCTATTTTTTAAAGGAAAAATGCATTAATAAGACATAAAAGCCTTGCAGAGGTTTCACAGAATCTACGGCAAATTGAAGTTCCCAAAGTGTCCAAAAGAGCTGTGAAAAACGTAAGTAAAGTACTCAGACAAGAAATAGCAATGCATTATTCCTGCCAGCTGGTGTTGACACAATAAGGATGAAAGACAGTGTCTCCACTTTTAGGAAATCAACTCTGGAGGGTACAGTATAGAGTGAGCATTCCTTATCTGAAATGCTTAGGAATAGAAGTGTTTCACATTTCAGACTTGTGTGGGTTTTGGAGTATTCACATAGAGTGTTGATACTAAAAACTGGATTTTAGAGCAGATCTGATTTTGGTTTTTGGGATTAGAGATGGCTAACCAGTATTGAACATATATAAAACTAACCAAAGGAATAAGGAAATATAATATACATATATAAAATCCTCCCCTCTCCCGAAGCAGGGTCTTATTCTAGCCTAAGCTGACCTGGAATTAGTTTGGCCTCAAACTCAGGGATCCTCCTACCTCAGACTCCAGAGTGCTGGCATTAAAGGCATGCATGTGCCACCACTCCCAGCAGAAATGTAAATTTAAGAGAGGAACTATTTTACTCAAGAATTATGATAGTTATAGACAATATGAAGAAAACACATAAAAGTTAGGAGGGAATAAATTAATTCAAACTTTTTAATGTAGATAATAAAACTTGTAAAAGAATAAATAAGTTGAAAGATCACTGAAAAATAAGATATAACTATGAAAAGACTCTGATATTCTCTTAGAAAAGTATTTTTCAGTACATTTGACTTCAATAGTGAATTAAAAAAGAAAAAACAAGGGCTAGAAAGATGGCCTAACAGTTAAGGTGCTTGCCTGCAAAGCCAAAGGACCCAGGTTTGATTTCCCAGGATCCATGTAATCCAGATACACAAGGTGGTCCATGTGTCTAGAGGTTGTTTGCAGTGGCTAGAAGCCCTAGTGTGCCCATTCTGTCAAAGGGTTTCAGGTGGAATTTTTTAGTTTTCATTTGAAGTGAATGCCTATTTAGATTTCCTTTGTTCCTCGTTTTTCAGGAGAGTTCACATCCTGCTCCTGTGCAGCCTCCAATCCCTGTGAAGGACACAGGCCAAGGTATGCTTTGGTTTCTCAGAGCACACATTATTTATTAGATTGACAAATTGCTTTGATTGCATGTATTTAAGTGAATGCAACTTTAGGGCTGGAGAGATGGCTTAGTGGTTAAGGCATCTGCCTGCAAAGCCTAAGACCTCATGTTTGAACCTCCAGGTCCCACATAGCCAGACTAAAGTGTGCAATGTTACGCATTGAATCACAAGGGGGCACACACATCTGGAGTTTGTCCAGAGCAGCTGAAGACCCTGGTGCACCCATTCTGCCTCTCTATTAAAAAAAAAAAAAAAAAAATTACAGCCTTTTATTATTATTGCTTAACAAAAATAAAGGCTGGGCATGGTAGTGCACACCTTTAATCCCAGCACTCAGGAGACCAAGGTAGGAAGATCACTGTGAGTTTGAGGCCAGCTTTTAGACTACATAGTGAGTTGCAATCAGCTTGGGCTAGAGTGAGACACTACCTTGAAAAAAAACTAAGAAAAAAAAGAAAAGAAGGAAGGAAGAGAGGGGAAAAAAAGATGAGAAGCAGTACAACTGTTTTATCTGAAAGGAATTTAAACACGACAGCTAAGTTCAGTCTATGATCCCTGCATAGATCTGAAGTTAATTTTAAAGTCTGAAAACTTAATTCTCCAAAGTTCAGGGGAAGTCAGGAACGGAAGGATAAAACAAATATTGATAGTTGGTGAGTTTCAGTAACAGATGTATATTATTACCTTATTTTTCTTAAATTTTCTGTAGCTGTTAATTTTGTTAAAACATTGGAAAATTAAAAATAAGCCAAATTTGAGCCGGGCGTGGTGGCGCACGCCTTTAATCACAGCACTCGGGAGGCAGAGGTAGGAGGATTGCCGAGAGTTCGAGGCCACCCTGAGACTACATAGTGAATTCCAGGTCAGCCTGAGCCAGAGTGAGACCCTACCTCGAGAAACCAAAAAAAAAAAAAAAAAAAAAAAAAAAAGCCAAATTTGGCTTTCATATCATAAGTGAGTTTTACAGCCTAAGTCAAGTAACAGGGACTATTATGATAGAAGAGAGAAACATTTTCTGAACTTTTGATTAATTTAAATGTGCTGCTCATAAATGAATTCACCTATGGTGAATTTTGAGTCACCTCCATCTGCTATTTTGCTTAAAATTAAGGTTACAACCATCTTGGTAGTTTAAAAAAAATTTTTTTTTTAATTTTTGACTTTTATTTATTTACTTGATAGAGAGGCACACAAGGGCCTTCAGCCACTGCAAATGAACTCCAGATGCATGAGCTACCTGTCCATCTGGCTTACATGGGTCCTAGGGTAATTGAACCTGGGTCCTTTGGCTTTGCAGGCAAGTGCCTTAACTGCTAAGCCATCCCTCCAGCTCTCTCAGTAGTTTTGTCAAGTAGTTCTCAACTTTGTAGTTTCTTTCTTTCCCTTTCTCCCTCCCTTCCTTCTTTTCTACAATTTAAATAAAAATTATTCCTTTTCTCTCTCTCTCTCTCTCTCTCTCTCTCTCTCTGTGTGTGTGTGTGTGTGTGTGTGTGTGTGTGTGTGTGTGTGTGTGTGTGTAATATGTACATGCCATGGCACATGTGTGAAAGTCAGAGAATAACTTTGTGATGTTAGTCCTGTTAACAATGTTTGCGGTAAGGTCTCTGCTCACCACTGCATATACCAGCAAGCTTCTGGGATTACAATAACTTAGTACGTCATCCAGATTTATATGCATTCTGGGCTTCCAAATTCACCTCCTCATTCTTAAAAAAACAAGTACTTTTATCCACTAAGTCATTTTCCCATCCCTCAAATTATTTTAGTTTAGTTTTGTTTTTAAATGTTATACTTATTTATTTACCTAATTACTTGAGAGAGAGAAAAAAAAAAAAAAAAGAGACAGAGAGCAAGAATGAGGAAATGAGCAGGCCAGGGCCTCTAGCCAATGCAAATGAACTCCAGACACATGTGCCACCTTGTGCATCTGGCTTACATGGGTACTAGGGAATTGAACCTGGGTCCTGAGGCTTCACAGGCAGGGGCTTTAACTGCTAAGCCATCTCTCCAGCCCTAGTTTTGTTTGTTTTGTTTTGTTTTTGTTTTTGTTTTTCGAGGTATGGTCTCACTGTAGCCCAGTCTGACCTGGAATTCACTATGTAGTTTTAGGGTGGCCTCAAACTCATGTCAATCCCCCCACTTCTGCTTTCCAAGTACTGTGATTAAACGTGTGTACAACCACATCCAGCTATTTTAACTTTTTATTACCATATATTAATTATACAATAATGGGTTTCGTGACATTGTTATACATGTGGTGCCATTTTCATACATGTGTAAAGTGTATTTTGATCATAGTCACCCCTCCCATTGCCCTCTTCTTTCCCTCTTCACTAAGACTCCCTTTCCTCTTCCCAAGTAGTCAACTTCCTACTTGTGTGTTGTGTTTTGATGACCCGCTGAGTTTAATTAAGGTTGTTTACAGTAGTATAACTATTTAGCAGTGGCTATACCAGGGAAGAAAATTTCCCTACCCCCCCTCCCAGTCCCCAGAGATCCTCAGGAAGGGGTAGGCTTTATGAGCTCCTCCTCACTGTGTAGTGGAATGTTGACAGGCTCAAACTTGTGTAGGTCTTGTGCAGGTAATCATAACTACTGAGAGTTCAAGAGTGGAATGGCTGTGTATGCCTGGAAGAAAGCATTCTCTTATACTCTACCCCTTTCTCTGGCTGTGAATGTTCTTTCTGCCACCTCCTCCAGTGTGTTCCTTGAAGCCTTGGAGGGCTGCTATAGATGTTCCAATTATGGGAGAGCTTTCAACAGCCATTTACTCTCAGCACTTTGGCCAGTTATGAGTCTATAGTAAGTGTCTGTGTGTGTGTTTGAAAATAAATAAATAAAACATTTTTGTTTAAAAAAAAAAGAACGGAAGCCAGGTGTGGTGGCGCACACCTTTAATCCCAGCACTCAGGAGGCAGAGGTAGGAGGATCGCCATGAGTTCAAGGCCACCCTGAGGCTACATAGTGAATTCCAGGTCAGCCTGGGCTAGAGTGAGACCCTACCTCAAAAAAAAACAAAAAACAAAACAAAACAAAAACAGGGGGCGGGGTGGCTGGAGAGATAACTCAGTGGTTAAGATATATAAACCCTAAAGACCTGGGTACAATTCCCTAATACTAATTTAAGCCAGATGTACAAGGTGGGCACATGCATCTGGATGTCGTTTGCAGTGGCTAGAGGCCCTGGCGCGCGCGCCATGCTCGCGCTCTCTCTCTCTCTCTCTCTCTCTCTCTCTGTTTGCAAATAAATACTGTTTTGTTTTGTGGGGGTTTTTTGTTTGTTTGTTTGTTTATCGAGATAGGGTTGACTCTAGCTCAGGCTGACCTGGAATTCACTATGTAGTCTCAGGGTGGCTTTGAACTTGTGGCCATCCTGCTATCTCTGCCTCTTAAATGCTGGGATGAAAGGCATGCACCACCACACCTAGCAATAAAGATATTTTAAAAAGAATGAACATCCTGGCATTCATTATGGCTGACTGATTATTCAACCTGGTTACAAAGACAGTTCATAGAGGAATCTGGAACAAGTGATGCAGACAGCTGTATATCCGTAACTCTACCTTGTACAAAATTACATAGAAATTTATTTGGACTCTGTGAGAATAAATAGTTTTGAGGTACCATGGAAATATATTATCTAAGAAGGAAATTTTTGAATAATGTGAATATGGATTAGTTGCCTTAGACATTTCTGTGTTTAGATACCAGCTTTTCAAGTTTATTGATAATGAGTTTTTCTTTCCTCCTCCTCCCCATGCTGTTAGAAGTGACCAAAGTTCGAAGAAATCTCTTCAACCAGGAAATGCTTTCTCCTTCAAAGAGATCACTTAAGCGGGGGCTGCCTAGAAGCCAGTCTGTGTCAGCCATGGAATGTCTACACCAAAAACCTGACTTCAAGAAGACCAAAAGTACTACATTTCATGGTAAATACAAAACAAAGAGTTTATAACAGATTTGCTAATAGAATGTTCCCTTTATTCTTGATTTAGTCATTTGAGTCTTCTTTTTTCTTAATCAGTTTATCTGAGGTTGTCAAGTGTTATGATCTTTTCAAGAAATGTACTTTTGTCCATTGATTTTTTGTTTCTGACCAGAACACATTGGTTTGGTTACCTTGTCTTTAAATTTGATGATTATTCTGCCTGTTCAAATCTGTGGGTGAATCTCCATGTGAATTTTTTGTTACAGCTTTGCTTTTATTTTTTGAAGACAGCATCTCATGTAGCCTGGATGTTACTGATGGTCTTTGGGTGTTTTCAGGTTCTTAGTGTCTTACTCAAAGAATTGAAGAAAGTCACATACAAGGAGTTATGCAGAGAGACAACTTACTAAAAGCCAGGCAATAGTAAAGGTTTGAATAGTCTGCCAAAGGGGTGGTAGGCCACTTGAATGGAGAGTTTTCAAGAGCCTCAGGAAATGATCTGGGACTTCTTATAAGATTTTTAGGGGGGCTGGAGAGATGGCTTAGCGGTTAAGTGCTTGCCTGTGAAGCCTAAGGACCCCGGTTCGAGGCTCGGTTCCCCAGGTCCCACGTTAGCCAGATGCACAAGGGGGTGCACGTGTCTGGAGTTCATTTGCTTTGGCTTCACAGGCAAGCACTTAACCGCTAAGCCATCTCTCCAGCCCATCTTTCTTTATTTTTTAATGAGAGAGAATTGGCACACCAGGACCTCTAGCCAATTCAAGCTCCAGATGCGTGAGTTGCCTTGTATGCATGTGTCTAGCTTACATGGGATCTAGGTTGTTAGGCTTCCAGGCAAGCACCTTAACCCCTAAGCCATCTCT
This sequence comes from Jaculus jaculus, assembly GCF_020740685.1. Lineage (NCBI taxonomy): Eukaryota > Metazoa > Chordata > Mammalia > Rodentia > Dipodidae > Jaculus > Jaculus jaculus. The sequence continues at coordinate 148,532,396 of NC_059104.1, forward strand.
CTAGCCTGATACTTCTGATTTTAATCATGTGTTTGCTCAGCTGTGCATAGGCATGCAATGGTAAATTGGGGTTTTTCCCCTAATAGCTCACTTAGAGGACACAGTCTGCCTTATTGCACATGCTCCCAAAACCAGTCCAGGCTAGATGGCACCCCCTTGCTGTTCCTAATGTGAGTGTCTAAAATATATATCTCAATGAGTATTGGTCATTAAGGGGAAGAGAAAACCAGTTCATTGTTTGGAGTGGAGTGTACATGCAGTTCAGTCCAGGTGGGGGTCCCAGGTTCTCAATAGGTACATTGTTTGGGAGAAGAGTTTCTTGCTCAAGCCAAGCAGTGTCCCAGATGGCTAAACTATTCTCTATGCTGCCTGCCTCACAGGTTGACCATGAACTTGCTATGTAGCCAAGGATGAGCTTGAACTCCTATTCCTCCAGCCTCCACCTCCCGTGTGCTGGAATTACAGATAGACACCAGCATACCTGGTTTTGTGCAATGCTGGGGACCCAACTCAGGACCTTGAGTGTGCTAGGCAAGCACTCTACCAACTGAGCTACATGTCCAGTCTAGCCTATATTTTAACTCCAGAATCTCTTTTGATAATTTCCATTCCTTAACTGATACCCATACATTATATTTCTGGTATGCTTTAATTGTATGTTTGCTATTTATCTGTCTGTCTGTGTTTGAGCAGTCTTGCTTTGGGAATCCAGGCTGATCTTGAGTGAACCTCCTGCCTTAGCCTCCCAAGTGCTACAAGTACTCGGATTGCAGGCATAAGCCACCATAATGCCTGACTTCCTTTTATTTTATTTTACTATAATCAATTAATTTATTTATTTGTAAGCAGAGCTAGAGAGTAAGAATGGGCAATCCAGGGCTCTTGCCACTGCAAACAAACTCCAGATGTATGTGCCACTTTGTACACGTGGCTTTATATGGGTATTGGGGAATTGACGTTCACCACCCCCCCAAGCTGGCAGGCTTTGCACACAGCACCTTTAAGCACTAAACCTTCTCTGTAGCTCCCTGTTATTCTTTCATTCGTGGTTTCATGAGATTATTGAGTGTGTTTGGACAAATTGTTTTAGCAACCCTAACTTGTAATTCCTATGCCTGGGCTTCTTGAGGGCTGGTTTCAACCAAATTCATTTTTCTTGTGAATGGGTCAACTTTCCTATGTCTTTGTATGCTTTGTGATTTTTTTTGTTGTTGTGAACAAGATATTGGATAAATTATAATGTAGTTGTGAAGAAAATCAAATTCTTCAGCCCCTCATGATCTTTGCTTATTGAGAGCTATAGTTGTCCGTATGTGTGTGTGTGTGGAAATGTGTGTGTAGTATATGTGTATGTATGTTGTGTGATGTGATTGCTCATGCACATCTGTGTGAAGGTCAGAAGTTGATATCAGGTGTCCTCCTAAGTTCCTCTCCACCTTATTCTTTTTTTTTTTTTTTTTATTGACAACTTCCACAATTGTAGACAATAACCCATGGTAATTCCCTCCCTCCCCCACTGTCCTTTTTGAAACTCTACTCACCATCATACCCTTTACCTCTCTCAATCAGTCTCTCTTGTTTTGATGTCATGATCTTTTCCTCCTATTATGATGGTCTTGTGTAGGTAGTGTCAGGCACTGCGAAGTCATGGATATCCAGGCCATTTTGTGTCTGGGGAGAACACGTTGTAAGGAGTCCTACCCTTCCTTTGGCTCTTACATTCTTTCCGCCACCTCTTCCGCAAGAGATACTGAGCCTTGGAAGATGTGATAGAGATATTTCAGTGATAAGTACTCCTCTGTCACTTATTCTCAGCACCATGGTGCCTTTTGAATCATCCCAAGGTCACTGCCATCTGAAAAGAGAAGCTTCTCTAACCAAAAGTGAGAGTAGCATTAATATATGGGTATGAATGTTAGAAGAAGTGCTTAACAGGCAATTCAGTGAGCATAGTGTATATATTTAGCCAGATACCAGCAGGCGTTACGCCACTAGGGCTCATGACTTCTTCCCCTGTTGTAGGTTTTCAGTGTCAGGCATGTATTCCCTCCCGTGTAGCAGGCCTCTAGTCCAATTAGAGAGTGGTTGGTTTCCCACATAACAGACATGCTACCATTGCACCCATTGGCATCTGGTCTATAAGGAGGAAGTTTTCAGCTCAGCTACAGCAGGATTTATCAGTGGCCTTGTAGCCCAAGCATTTCACCTTATTTTTGAGATAGGATTTTCTCACTGAACCTAGAACTCTCTGTTTTGACTATATTAACTAGCCAGTGAGCCATAGGATTCACCTACCTCTGCCTTCCCAGCACTAGGATTACAGATATGAACCACCAAACCCAGCATTTCACATGGGATCCACACTGAGGTCTCACTTTACCCACTCAGCCATCTCCTTAGCTCCCATTTGTGTTTTTTCCAAAGTATTTTTTTCTTCGCTGTATGTGGTTATTGAAGTTCTTCTTTTATCTTCTGTGCCTGTGATTTAACCAAGATTTCCTTATATGTCTAGCTTCAAAAAGGAGTAGACAAAAGGTATCCCTGTCCTTTAAGTCCCTACTGCAGCCTGAGAGGGCCAAAATTAAGTGTCTGAAGCATTCCCACAGGAATTCCCCAAGTGGCTAAAACATATGATCCCAAGTTTTGCAAGGACAAGGGTGTCACTGTCTGTCCTAGCACAAACAAGCTATCCTTGGGTTTAGAGCTGCTATTCCTGTAGCTGGGCTAAGAAAAGGGTTCATGCACATCATTCTTAACTGAAGATCAGTCTCTCATCATCAAATGCTTCCCTGTTGGCAATGTGTCCAGGCAGGTTCCAGAGTAGGTGATTCCTCTTTTTCTAGCTTACTAGCTTCGGTGGAGCTTTCTTTCCCACCTTTCTACATGACTTTTTCCCCTGGGCATTACAGTTAATGTCTTAACTTAGAATAGCTGAAATTGGCAGCAACTTGAGTTTTACAAAAACTTTGCTCCTGTATACTTCTGTTTCCTATCCTATGTGCTGTATTGGCACAGATTTTTTTTTTTTTGTAATATTATAAAGAAAAGAGGTTTATTTAGTTTATTTTGGCCCAAGGTTAAGGGTTCTCATCTGGTGATGGCCACCTTGCCTGCAGAGTTCCAAGGTGGGCTAGGGCATTACAGGGTGAGAGGAAAAAAATATCAATGTAGGCTTGTAATTTTTTTTTGTCCAGTCTTCTTAATTATAGAGTAAAAAGTCACAAACAAAAAAGCTTTTATACTGTGTTATTTGCTTACTTAGTTACTTTCACCAGTGCTCTTGAGTTCTTCATGTGGTGTTGATTTCACTTGTTGCAGTTTTTTTAAAAAATATTTATTTGCAAGGGGAGAGAAAGAAGAAAAAAAATGGCAACGCCAGGGCCTCTTGCTGCTGCTGCAAATGAACCTTAGACACGTGCATCACCTTGTGAATCTGGCTTTATGTGGGTACTGGGTAATCAATCAAACCCAAGGTTGTCAGGCTTTGCAAGCATGCATCTTAACCACTGAACCATCTCTCTAGCCCTGTTGTAGTTTTGTTGAGGCAGGGTCTCATTCTCACAAAGACTGTCCTGGAACTCATTCTGTAGCCCAGGCTGGCTTTGAACTCAAAGCAATTCTACATCAGCCTCCTGAATTCTGGGATTAAAAGCATGCACTACCACACTCAGCTGGATTTGCAGTATTTTAGTGCCCTTTCATGTCAGCCTACAGGACTATGGAGTATAGATCTGCTAGTAGCAAATTATATTCTGTTGGTTTGTTTTGTTTAAATCTGGGAGTGTGCTAATTTATTTCTCCTTCAATTTTTTTTGAAGGATTTTCTTTTATTTTTTTTAAATTTGTTCATTTTTATTTATTTGAGAGTGACAGAGACAGAAGGAGGCAGATGGAGAGAGAGAGAGAATGGGCGCACCAGGGTTTCCAGACACTGCAAACAAACTCCTTACGCGCGCACCCCCTTGTGCATCTGGCTAACGTGGGACCTGGGGAACTGAGCCTCGAACCGGGGTCCTTAAGGCTTTTCTTAATTCAAAGATTAGTCTTTATTTTCTTTCTTTTATTAAGATCTTAAAAATAATGGTGATAGTAGACGGTATATTTAAATGTCAGTGAATGATATAAATATGCCTGACCCACTAGTACATTCTTTTTTTAAAAAAAACCTTTTTTTCTTTTTTCTCAATTTTTATTAACATTTTTCATGATTATAAAAAATATCCCATGGTAATACCCTCCCTACCCCCCTTCAATTTTGAGTGATTTGTTGGGTATAGAATTCTTCCCCAAATGTTATCACTACTTCAGGCAGTTGTGATATGTAACAATTTTAGCAAATACTCTTTTTTGTTGTTGTTTTGTTTTTGAGGTAGGGTCTCACTCTATCCCAGGGTGGCCTCGAACTCACAGTGATCCACCTACCTCTGCCTCCCAAGTGCTGGGATTAAAGACATGCGCCACCATGCCTGGTTTAGCAAATACTCTTGAGGAAAAGGTGGTTTGCTTGGGTGAGTTTGGAGTCAGTCCATATCAAGACAAACCTTATCAGTGGAGTTCCCTGGAAACTTTTGGTAAATAATGGCAGTTTTCTGAGAGCAAGGCTTAAGAGCTCTTACTCCTTTCTGCCATACCCAGGGGCTTCTGGGCTATTGTGTTTTAAGACAACCACAGGGCTGGGGAGAGGGTGCAGGGACTAGAGCAGGCTCACTGTATTTTCTCAGATCCGATCTTTTTTTCTTTTTTATCTATGGGGGGGGGCACACCACAGTCTCTAGCCACTGCAAGCAAGCACCAGATCCATGACCACTTTGCATCTCACTTTACATGGGTACTGGAGCCCTGTTTACACATATTTTTATTAAATTTAATCATATTAAGATCTACCAACTGGGGTTAGTCCTAACAAGTGAGCACTTTGCATTTTCTATGGATTGCTTATTAAGGAAATAATTGTACAATATTTTACATTGGTTTATGTCATTTTTGAATCTCAGGTAGTGCTGATAAGCTATTCTATTCTGCTGAATCCTTTAAGTACAGAATTTAGCTTAGATGTATAGATTCACTCTAGCTACATGTGAGTTCACACTTTCCTTTTACCTTATTGCGGAAAGTTAGCAAAATATATGACTGAAGCTGTTTTTGTGTTTTAGGTTATCACAAACTGCTGACTAAGCATGTGGCCGAGACCCCAGTCCACAAGCAAATCTCCAGGAGGCTGCTCCAAAGACAAATCAAGGGCAGGTAGGTGGCAGCCTCATCCAGACCTCTTCCAACATCCGGGCTACTTTTATTAACAATCTCATGGAAGCTGTATGTCTTTCCTTGACTGTCTTGACATAAAACTTAAGCATACTGCTTATAACCACAGAAAGCTGTATTTGTAGTGGCAGTGGAAAATGCAGAATGTATTCTTTTCTTTCTTTTTTTCTTTAATTTGTGTGTGTGTGTGTGTGCGCGCGTGCACGCACACGTGTGCACACGCATGTATGTATACATGCATGTCCGGGTTTCTTGCTAATGCAAAAGAACTCTAGAAGCATGTGTTACTTTGCATCCAGATTTATGTGGGTGTTGGGGAGTCAAAGCAGGGCCAGCCCCAGAAGGTACTCTTATCTGGCCTCTTTCACTCTGCATAATGATTTTGAAATTTTCCCATGTTCCTTGATTCTTTTCCTTTTATTGATGAATAGCATTCTATTTGGTGGATATTCTATATTTACCTGTTGGCATAGGGGGTGGGGGAGTTTTTTTTCTTTTTGCTGCCAGGTGAGGCTGAGCTTGGCCTTTACTGGTGGAGGTGGGCCTGGGGCTGTGGGGTTTCCCCTACTGACTACTTGGACTTGGATCACTACTGTCTGAGAGTATTCTGTCTTGCCCATCCCTGATTCTTTTGCTTAAGAAAGTTGTCTTTCTCTCAAGTAATTTTTGTTTTGTTTTGTTTGCTTTTTCAAGGTAGGGTCTTACCCTAGTCCAGGCTGACCTGGAGCTCATTGTGGAGCCCCAGGCTGGCCTCAGACTCATGGCAGTCCTCCTACCTCTGCCCTCTTAGTGCTGGTATAAAGGGCTGGAGAGATAGCTTAGAGATTAAGGTGCTTGCCCGCAAAGCCAAAGGACCCAGATTTGATTCCCCAAGGCCCATTTAAAGCCAGATGCACATAGTGGTGCATGTGTCCTTTACAATGGCTAGAGACCCTGGCTTAGTGGTGGTACATGTAATTAGTATAAACAAGACCCTTGGTTCAATCCCCAGCATACACAAGAAAGTAATCATGTATAAGAGTACCCACCAACCCTAACATTGTCAACTGTGACCTTTGTGAACTTGTTACTGTCTTTGACATGTCAATTCTGAGTGCTGTTTAATCCCTGTGCTGATCTCCCAGATCCTCTGATCCTGGTCCTGATATTCATGTGGTTGAAGAGTCCCCGGTAAAAGGCGAGGGCGGTGAGTATTACCTACTTTCCTTTGCCTGCCACCTTGTTTTTATGGAAACCTGCATTTGTCACTGTGTATATTCTCAGATAGTTTACAGAAATTGTGATGGCCTAGGTCTACAGTATAGCTCACTATTTATTAATGCCAATGTCCACTTATACAGAATTTATTGAGAGAATTTCTGGAGAAGAAATGTTTTTACATAACAGAAATGGCACTCAGTATGAAAATTAAACTACCATACTATAAGTCCTATGGCTTATTTTTTAAAATATGTAATTAATAAGTTTTCAAAAGCTTCCTTTTTTCATTGTTTAAGTAATGTATGATACAGAAAAATTAGATTGTCAGGAGAAGATATTTTATATTGCCACATTGTTTTCATACTATTTCTATACATGTAATTTACATATATGAAACATGTTTTTTAATATAAGAAGTCACACTAGGGCTGGGGAAATGGCTTAGTGGTTAAGGTATTTGCCTGTGAAGCCTCAGGACCCACGTGTGCCAGATGCACAAGGGGGCACATACGTTTGCAGTGACTGGAGGCCTGTTGCGCCCATTCTCTCTCTCAAATAAAATATGTTTTTTCAAAAGTCACACTATATATACCTTTTTTATTTCCATCCTATATCATACTTGAAGGTTAGTTTATGAGACTTGTGGAAGTAACAGCCCACTAGTGGTCAGTGGTTTCAAGCACCACGGCTAGACTATGTATCAATCCCCTTGTAGCTTTTTTTTTTTTTTTAAGAAGGCCAGCTTAGCATTAGCATTCATTGCTTTTTTAAAAAAAAAAATGATTTATTTGCAAGCAGAGAGAGAAAGAATGGGTGTATTAGGACCTCTAGCCACTGCAAACAAACTCCAGATGCATGCACTACTTTGTGCATCTGCCTTTACATGGGTACTGGGGAATCCAACCTGAATCCTTAGGCTTAGCAGGCACCTTAACTGTTAAGCCATCTTTCCAGTCCCTCTTGTAACTTTTTTAAAAAAGATTTTATTTATGTATTTATTTATTTATGAGAAAGGTAAGGGGAGAGGCAGAGGCAGAGAGAATGAGTGTTCCAGGGCCACTGCAAATGATCTCCAGATGCACATGCCATCTGGCTTACGTGGGTAATGGAGAATTGAACCTAGGTCTTTAGGCTTCCTGGGCAAGTGCCTTAACCACTAACCATTGTCTCTAATCCCCCCTTGTAGCTTTTTGAGAAACATTTCAAATGTCTCTTAAAGCCACTGTCAAATTTCCATCTTATGTGTGGTATTATTTAAATTTTGCCAGCTTCCAGCAACATGAGGGAAATGGTAAGTCTATAGTTCTTACTATTTACTAGCTATGGTTCTGGCTTTGCAGAAATAATTTTGAGACGAAGTCCTCGAATCAAGCAATTGTCATTTAGCAGAACAAAGTCTGGTTCCTTCTATTCTGTATCTCAGCCAAAGTCTCGGAGTGTTCAAAGAGTCCATTTGTTCCAGGAGATGAAGTCAGGTAACATGGGCCCATCTATCTTCACTAATGATTTGTTGGAAGTGTTTTTTTAGGGAAAAAAGCATGCAATTCGATATTTTCCTGATATTGGAAAGGTAACCTACGTCAACCCTTGAATTTCTACAGGCAGCCATCTTTACTATTGTTACATTCACTCCTATACATGTATATCCCAAGTAGAGGGTGGGGCTGTCTGCTCTATGTTCTTCATTCTTTTATCTATCAGTAACTTGGCTACACATGTTTTAATATTTATACTTTAAAAATATACATACAGCCAGGCATGATGGCATACACCCTTAACCCCAGCAGTCAGGAGGCAGAGGTAGCAGGATCACCATGAGTTCAAGGCCACCCTAGGCTAGAGTAAGACCCTACCTTAAAAAAGAAGCTGAAGGCCCTGGCGTGCCCATTCTCTCTCTCTTTTTCTCTCTGCCTCTTTCTCTCTGTCACTCTCAAATAAATAAATAAAAATATTTTTTAAAAAAAGGAAGTTTTATGTATGTATGTATGAAATTACTTCAGTTGCCTTAATTTCCTAACATAGGACCAGTTGCCTTAATTTCCTAACATAGGACCTAAGACTAATTTGCAGTTTCATTAAAATCCAGAGAGAAACCAGGCATGGTGGCTCATGCCTTTAATCCCAGCATTTGGGAGGCAGGGGTAGAAAGATCACCAAGAATTTGAGGCTACCCTGAGACTACATAGTGAATTCCAGGACAGCCTGAGCTAGAGTGAGACCCTACCTAAAAAAAAAAAAATCCAACACACAAAAACCAAGAAGGCAGCAATCATTGGAGTTATATACAAAATTAGGTAGAATTTTCCCTTACAGTTGTTTAAGTCTAAAACATTATTGTCAAGCCAGGCATGATGGTGCATGCCTTAAGCCCAGCATTCAGTAGGCTATGGTAGGATCACTGTGAGTTCAAAGCCAGCCTAGGCTATAAAGTGAATGCTAGGTCAGCCTGTGCCTAGAGTAAGACCCTGCCTCAAAAAAATCCAAAATAGGGCCAGGTGTGGTGGTGTACACCTTTAATCCCAGCATTCAGGAGGCAGAGGCAGGAGGATCACCATGCGCTCAATGCCACCCTGAGACTGCATAGTGAGTTCCAGGTTAACCTGAGCTAGAGTGAGACCCTACCTCATTAAAAAAAAAATCCAAAATAGAGGCTGGAGAGATGTCTTAGCAGTTAAGGTATTTGCCTGCAAAGCCAAAGGACCTCGATTCAACTCTCCAGGACCCACATAAGCCAGATGCACAAAGTGACAAATGAATCTGGAATTAGTTTGCAATGGCTAGAGGCCCTGGTGTGCCCATTTCCTCTCTTTCTCCCTCTTTCTCTCAAACAAATAAATAAAATATATTTAAAAATCCAAAATAAATGAAGAAATAAAACATTATTGTCTTCTTCTATAGACTAGCTGTTTTATCAGTTTTGGGAGAGCACATCTTGAGGAAGAATTAAATGTTGTTTTGTTTTGTTTTGTTTTACTTACAGACCAAAGAGAAAATTCACCAGTCCAAAGTATTCAGTCTCCCAAGAGGCTTCTTTTTGGGGCAGTATCTGTGATGTCCAGCCCCTCAGAGAAGGCTTCAGCCCGAACTAGAAGACCCTCGAGAAACACACTAGATTCTGAGATGCCTACAGATTGCCAGGTATAGGATTTTTATAATATTTAGAGTGTTACAGTCCCAAAACATAGAATATGGCCAAGAAACCAAGTGCGTGGCAGGGAAGATTAAAGAGTTCTGGAATGGCTGGCGTGAGCCACCTGAGTGGGTTCTAGCAACATCAGACTGCACACTGTTATCCACACAGCTGCTGATTTTCACATTTCAGCCTTTGCTTGCATTGTTTTCTGTGCCTAAGGTCCCCTGTCCCTACTTCTCCAGGCTCTATAGATGCCTATTTTCCAACACTTGACTCACCAGCCATTCCTCCTTGTCCCCTAGTTGGGTTACACTGGCTCCTTTGTGCTCCTTGCATGTCCCTGTCATGCTAAACGTGAAACAACAGCTAGATTGGTCTAGTAACATTATAGAAAGATAAGTGTTTGACATTCTTACTTTCTTGGAGTTTTTAGCTAGAAGGAAGGAAATGTTTAGTTGACTACTGACCTCTTAGACATTGTTACTATTTGTATATTCCATGCCCCCCCCCCCCCACACACACACACTGCCTAGCATTTAGGAGCAATTTAACAAGCCCAGGTTAAATGGGGCTCAGAAGGCATGGTGGCTACCATGGGCTGCTTCAGGCAAAGATCATAAATAGCTGTTTTGTTTGAAGAGACAGGAAAACTATTAGGTACTTGTGAGTGGTAGAATGATACAATTAGAGGCAGTGTCTGGTTTGGCCATAGTATGCTAGTTATTGACATTGTTCTTAGATCAACGATTATCTACTGTGCTTGGTCCTAGAAAAGGTGAACTGGTAAAAGCTGACTCATCGTTGTGTAAGGGAAATGGGTCACTATTCCAGGTTTCCAACTTAAGATTCCTTTGGCTGACTTTATATCTGTTTTCTTTTTCAGTTGTAGAGAATATGGATTATAATATTGAAGCAATGAAATAAACATTTTTTCTTTTTCAGACGCCCAAGAAGAGTTACCAGAAATCTCCAAGCTTTTTTAACACTACACCAAGAAGGCTTCCTCGTACACCACAGACCCCACTATACACTCCAGAAAGGCAGCAAAACTCCCCTGTAGAAATGACAGTAGCAGAGCAGGCCATTTCTAAGGCATCCTTAGAAAACTCCTCACACGGCTGTGGCTCACCACTGGCATCACAAGTCACTCCTCAGAAGGGAACCTCCCCAACAAGAGATAGGTCCTCTCTTCTGGCCACAAAAATTCTTAGAACACCCAAGCGGTCAGGTGCATGTCCACCTGGGTTTTTATCAAACAGTGCACAGCAACCAGCAGTGAATTCTAGTCCAGAACATCCCTATTGTCCAGCATCCCCAGTTCCCTTGACTTCCCAGCCCAAGAATGAGTGTCTGAGCCCCAGATACTCCTTTAGAACACCTCCAAGGGCAATAGCCAACACGGGCACACCTGAGCATCAGAAATGCAGACAGCCCCATCACAGGGCTTGTCAGGTACAAGAACCAGCACAGAAACTAAAGCATAAAGCTGTCAAAATCCCAAAGAAACCAGAAGATACAATTACAGCTTTCCCCCCATCTGTTTCTCCAAAGAAACAATTTACCTCTCCTACATGTAATGTCATGAGCCCACTCAGAAAATCTTTGTCAATGTCCCCTCCCCCTAGAGAAATGGATTGGAAAGAGCTCCAGAGGTCACCAAGAATAGATTTATCTGTCTCCTGTTCTTTTCCCTCAACTCCACCCAAAAACCTACAAGGAGCTACCTCTAACCTCATGCCCCCTCCCCCACCATCTAAACTTGGGAGACATTGTACTAAAACTTCAAGTCCTCAACAAGTTTTCCTAGAGTGCCAGCCTGGCCCCTCTGATGTTCCTGAACTCTCCACAGCTACCAGCGCAACTGCCCTTGCAGGCCCTAGAGAGGGTCAGAAGGAAGAGAGCCTGTCTCAGTCTCCTAAAGAACAGAGTTACCTGGGCCCTGGTTTGAGGAGTCACTGGCAAGAATCCCCTCCTTTGCTCATTGTAGATGACGCTGAGTACCTCACTCTGCCTGATGAAGCCAAACACGCTGGCCTTGAGAGCCATAGGGGCAAAAGTGACAGCTTGCCAGAGGAAGGTGAGGGGCCAAGGACAGCACTTGCTGATGAGCCCCCCGCTGTGTCTGGCCCTGGGCTCCCTTCAGCAGCATCTTCTGTGTTGAGCTCCCCTGAACGGCCGTCCTATGCCCTTTGCTACACTACAGACAGGAGGCCACACCAGGCTGCGGCACAGCAAGAGAACCTGCAAGCTTTGCAGACCCCTGGCAGCCCTCTGGCCTATGAGGTCGAGCTGGAGATGCAAGCTTCTGGACTTCCGCAGCTGTGGATTAAAAAGGTGGATCCTGGCACTCTTTTGGAAGCTGAGGCCCTTGGAAATGTGAACCCTCTAGCGGAGGATGGTTCCCTCCCTACCCTAAGCATGGCCAGAAGCACTAGGGCCTCTGGTAAAGCTGAGCACACCTATCTGTCACCCCCCTGCCTCCGCCCTGCTCACAGCACTCCTGGCAAGAGTGGGGGGCAAACCTATATCTGCCAGTCCTGTACCCCTTCCCACTGCCCCTCCAATACCCCATCTCCATTTCAAGCAGATGTTGGAGTTCCTTGGACACCATCCCCAAAACAGAATGGGAAGACCACTCCTGATACCATCAAAGATTGGCCCCGCAAGAAAAGGGCAGTGGACTGCAGCACTGGGCCCTCTGCTGGGAGGTGTGAGGCCAGCATGGACCTCTCTGGGGCCTTGTTGCTTGAGCCTGAGCCTGAGGGGAAGGAGCAAAGCCCTGAACCTGGCCTCCACAAGGCTCCTATCTTGGAAGACTTTGAGCTGGAAGGTGTATGTCAACTGCCAGACCAGTCACCTCCAAGGACCAGTGTATCTAAGGCTGAGGAGGCAGCCTGGGGACATTTTGGGTTGGGCTCCAGGAAGAGAGTCCTGTCTGCCAAAGAAGCTGAGTATAGAGCAAAGAGGGTCTGTGACCCCCCGAGTGAAGACTCCGAAGCCAGCAAGCATGAAGAAGAGTGCCCATGTTGGAGTGTGCCGCCACTTCCCTCTGTCGGGGATGATGAGGTGTTTGTTTCTGGTGAGTTTGAAACCCTGTGCCCTGTTGCTTCTGTCAAGCACAGTGGTGAGGGGGCATTTGGAGCTTGGGGTGACCTAGGGCCCTGTGGGCCCTGCTTACCTTGTGGCATCTCCTTAGGGTCCACCCCACCTCCCAGCTGTGCTGTACGGAACTGCCTGTCTGCCAGTGGTCTGCAGGCCCTGACCCAGTCTCCTCTGCTGTTCCAGGGAAGGACGCCATCCTCTAAGTGCAAGGACACCCGAGGTAATCTGCCTGCTAACGTGTTAGACATGAACCAGGGTCAGGCTGTCCTGTGGGTGACTTGCAGAATTCGCGTGAAGTGCAGAATCTGGGGAGATGGTTTTGAGTCTGCAGCATCCATGTGTCCTTCCTAGAAAAGTTCCATAGTAGAACTTGTACCTGAACAGAAACCCCTACAAAATCCAACCAAATGCATTCGGTTTTGAAGATGGTGGGACACTGCTGGTCAGTGATACGAGGCTCTGGACAGAGAAGTGTGTTGGGCAGCAGGAATGGCAGGTGGTGTGTTCAGAGCCAGCCCTTTCCTGGCAGTGGGTTATGCTCATGTTCCCTTTTTGGTGCACGTTCAGCACCAAAAAGTATTGACCCTAGGGCTCTCCTTTCTGAGGCCATTCTGTAAAAGCACAGGATTTGGTCTGCCCATGGCACTGGTTAGAAAAATTTCAGGTGGGGGATCCTCAGAAACTCTATCAGTCATGCAAAATAGCTTAAAACCCACAAATCTAAGACCTAACAAGATTATAGAAACAATATGTGGGAGTCCAAACACCTGCATTCTCACAGTGCTTACTGCTGTCAGTAAATCACTTTTAAGGGTGGAGGGCCTTTTAATAAGTGTGGGTAACATGCCTGCAGATGGAAAAGCCTCCCTCAGTGCTGTTTTCCTAAGACCACCTTCAACACTGTGGCTAGAGCCTGCTATCTTCGGTCAGTTCTGTCACTTCTGTGTCTTTTCCTAGATGAGGATGCAGATGTATTTCCCTCCACTGCTGGAGAGTCTCCTTTCAGCCAAAACATCACCCGGAGACGGCCCTTCAGCAGATCTTACACACGGAAGAAGCTGATGAGCTAGTCCAGGTGGAATGCAGCCAAAGGACTCAGAACTGCAAGCCCTACCCAGCCCGGCCAGATTTCCTGTATTCCCAGAGAGAAGTGCTTCCGAGTGGCTCCCAGATGCTTACCATCAAAGAAATCCAGCCATGTTCCCAGAGCAAGAGTGGTCAGGGGTTCAATGTCATCCTTAGCGCCACAGCAAATTTGAGGACAGCCTGGGCAATTATAGGGATCTGGCCCCAGGCTTCTTTTCAGTGTTGAAATTCCCACTAAAATGCCTCATGGTTTTCAGGTTTCTGTCACGGACTCCATCTGCCACCAAATAAGTCCTTACTGGGGAGGCCAAGCATGGGATGGGCGGCAGTGTAGTGGTGCTATGTAGTGCAGCAGTCCAGACCCCAAGCAAGGCCTCATCCGGGGCCCTGAGACCATGAAACATGAAAGCATCTCTGGAAGTCGGATGTGGTGGTGCACTCGGGAAGCAGAGGTAGGAGGATCACTGTGAGTTTAAAGCCAGCCTGAGACTACAAAGTTAATTGCAGGTCAGCCTGGGCCAGAGTGAGACCCTACCTCAAAAAACCAAAAAAAAAAAAAAAAAAAGAAAAGAAAACATCATCTCTGGCTATTTAGTGTTCAGTGCTTTGCTGCTTAATATTCCCTCTAAAAGGTTCTGCCACCTCCTACCAGCACTCAGTTGGGGACCAGCCTTCACAGGAGTCCTTGGGGCACACTGGAGATGTAAACCATAATGACAATATTCCTTTTTATTATGAAACATGGTACTTTTAAAAGTTCTAAAAATGTGTCAGTAATTTTTCCAGTTCCCCTATCTACGTAAGACCACTGAAGCTATGACCCTGTTGCCACTAACCACTTAGTGACAAGCCTTGACTAAAACCCAGAACTGTGGGAACACAGGCGTAAATACTGTCCCACAATATAAAAACTGGCGATCGAGCGCTACAACTTAGAGTAAATTTGCATTTTTTAAAAGAATACTAGGGGTATCGCTCAGTGGCAGAGAATGTACGTAACCTTGTGCAAGGCCCTGGGTTCTGTCCTCAGTACTACTGAGGAAAACGTCCAATTCTTTTTGGCTATGGCCCAAAGTTGTTGGCTCCAGCTGAAACAGAGATAAGGCTCTGGACTTGGGTAGTGAGGCACAGGCTGTCCTTCACAGAAGTCGCTGCCTTCTGCAGGGTCTGTGCCAAGAGCCTACAGGGGGTTTTTCCGGACATCAATCATCCCTGGGCTGGCTCTTCTGGGCTCCCACCGAGCCTTTGGCAAGGGCCCAAAGTTCCATGGTAGACCCAAGTCACCCACAGGTAGCACCCGCCCTACCAGGGGTTCAGCTGTCTCCCGGGTCTTCAGCTCCTCAGAAGAGCACTGCTCCTCACTGCACAAGCTGGACCGTTTCCACGTCAGGGGCAGTGGAGCATGGACCAAGTCCCGTGTCTCATCCCGGGCACGGGGGACCCCCTCCAGCAGGGAAGACTGCCAAAGAGGCTCAGGAGCTGCTGGGTGAAGCCCATCTTCATTTCCAGGGCCTTGTCTGTTATCCACACAGAGGCCCCTTCTCTCACCACCTGCCATGGAGAATAGTGTGTTCATGTCAGATTTAGAGGGGGACACTCCTAAAACCTAGCTTCCCAATTGACCAGGACCATAAGCAATGGAGAAATAAGCCTTTAAGTAGAAGTGCAAGCAAGACAGCATAGCATGATGATTCATTCCTATAACTGCATCACTAGAGAGAGAGAAGCCAAAGGATCAACAGCTCAAGGTCATCCTCCCAGCCTGGGCTACAGGAGACTATCTCAAAACAACATAAAATATATGTTTGAGAGGCTGGGCGTGGTGGCGCACGCCTTTAATCCCAGCACTTGGGAGGCAGAGGTGGGAGGATCACCATGAGTTTGAGGCCACCCTGAGACTACATAGTTAATTCCAGATCAGCCTGGACCAGAATGAGACCCCACTTCGGAAAACCAAAAAAAAATATATATATATATATATATGTGTGTGTGTGTGTGTTTGGACTGGGAGGTATGACTCAATGGTAAAGTGCTTACTTAACACTTGCAAAGCCCTGGGTTCCATTTCCATAACACAAAAAAAGGGAGGGTCGGGAGAGATGGCTTAGCAGCTACAGCACTTGCCTGCAAAGCCTAAGAACCCAGGTTCAATTCCCCAGTACCCTCGTAAGCCAGATGCACAAGGTGGTGCATGAGCAGTGGCTGAAGGCCCTGGAGTGCCCATTCTCTGTACCCTATCTGCCTCCCCCTTGTTCTCTATCTCAAATAAATGATTAAAACAATGACAAAAAAAAAAAAAAAGCCCAAGCTAGGGTGTTTCCCCCAATGGGACCATGTCTATAACTGCCCAGCAGGGCAGGCCTAAGGTGGGTGCTGCAGTTACCCCGGCTCTGGCCCGCAGCATTTCCCAAACCAAGCTTCTGTTTCAGCTCCTGGTTTATCCACATGTAACGGCCCAGTTCCTTCTCCAGAGCTTGAATCCGGACTTCATACTGTCTCTTGCTGTCTGCTAACCCCTCACCAAGGGTATCTGGTGTGGAAAAGCAGAGGAAGAGGTGAGGGTCTGCGGGTAGGCAGCACCTCAGCCTGGGGCGTCAGGCGCCGCAGCCCCCCAGCCCAGCAGCTCACCTCGACCCTGCTGGAGGAGCAGCTGCACGTTCTGCTCGTGTTCCTTCTGCTGCAGGGTCAGCTGGCGGTCCATCTCCAGCCGCTGCCGCTCCAGAGCCACCTCCAGCCAGTACACCAGCCGCTGCTGCTCCTCCAGCTGCATCTCCAGCTCCGAGAAGGCGATCTGCTGCTGGTGTTGCTCCTCTCGCAGCGTCACCACCTGTCCAGAGATAAGCCAGCCTCAGCCTTGGCATGAGAGCCTTTCCCCAGGGAATCCGTAGCTGGTTGCTAAACCCAGTGCCATGGCAAGCGTCATCAGGTGTCACTGGGGTTTTTCCTGCCTCACACCTTAGCAGTGTTCTAGATAGCAATCGGGACTGGCTCTCCAGATGGAACTTAATGTCACCCCTGCCACAAACCCTGTCCCAGCCTCATGCTACTGAGCTTCAGGGCAGAGCCTCGAGCTACAGAACGGCACCCAAGCCAGGATTTCTCAGTCTCAACACCATGCATTTGGCCGGGGGGCCTGTCTGCGTCATAAGACATTTAGCAGCATTCCTGGCCTCTACCCCTACCAGGATGACAACCCAAAGCATCTCAATATGTCCCTAGGAGCAAAATTATCCCCTCTTGAGACCCACTAATGTGCACCAGGCCCACCCTGATGGTTAATTGACTGGAAGAGGGAGGAGAATGGCTTGGCTTCACTAGGTGAGCCGTGCAGAACTGGAGACTGGAGGTAGCCCTGACCCTGTCCCCCTTCTCTGGGTTAGCGTTGCCAGCAGACCTCTCTCCCACACAAGCTACAGGAGGCAGGTATTTGAGGCTGGTACCTTACCTTATCAAAATACTTGCAGAGCAGGGCTCTGGTCTCTGAGGATGAGAGGTAGCTGAGCTTAGCCATGAGGTTCATCTCGCACTGGGACAGCAAGGAGGCTGAAGCCCGCAGCACCCGCTGGCGGCACGTGATGGCCTCGTTCTTGTATTCGATGGCGGCGTCCAGGGCCTCAATGGCTTCATCCAGCTGGAACAGTGTCCTTTCCTCCTGTGGGAACAGAGGCAAGCATGGAGGAGTGGGATCAGGTTTCCTAGACAATAAAGATCTAGGCACATAGACAAAGGCCAACACAGACGATGTCCCCTCAGCCGAAAATGGGCTGAACACATCAAGAGAAAAGTGTCCCTGCTTGGGGATACTTTAGTCACAGTCCAACCCAGCATGAAGGTGGCACTGCTATGAAGCTGTGTTCTCAAGTGCCAACCTTCTTAAGTGCACTGTACTTGGGGAGTACAAGACCCCAGGAGACCAGAAGGCAGGGCTGGGACTGCCTAAGGCCCCAGAGGCTGCAGTAAGTTTAGCAGTGCAGGGTTTCTCTACTCAAGAGAAGTGGGCATATGTGGCCCACCAGGCATTTAAGCACATTCCCAACACTTGACCCCATACAGTGAGATACGTGAGCACTTGTCCTAACGCAGCCCAGAACCGGTCTCGGTTCTGCTGGGATAGAGCTGAGAAGTTTAACGAGGCCCAGGCCATGTTTATCGAGAGTTGAAGATAAGGGCTGGGCCCGTCCCATCCAACCTTTTAGATCCTAACACACACAGGTCACCTATGTTCTCAAGCAGCAAGGCCAACACTGAGAACCGGGGTGGGCTGAGGAACGCAGATGGACAGGTGGACAAGGGAGCAGAGGGCTGGTGCAGAAGTGGACATCCTCAGACATACCTCGGGTGACAGCAGGCTGCCCTGCCTCAGCTTGCTGTCAATCTCCAGACGCTGTTTCAGCAGAGAGTCCTTCTCCTGGCGCAGGGTGTCAATCTCCCCGCGGATCTGCTGCTGGTTCTGGGCACTGCCCTGCCGCAGCTGGCCGCTCTTCTCGGACAGCTCCTTCTCCAGGTGTTCCAAGCGGCTGGACACGCGCACTATGTCTTCATTTAGGGCCTGGGGCAGCATCCCCAGTGATTAGGGAAAGAGAGGCAAGGACCTAGCCTAGTCACTGCATGCTAAGGACAGGGGTCCTGCTCTCCCCAACCCTACAATCCAGATGTGTACTCAGAGGGGCCAAAGGACCAGAGCATCTATGAGGAAGATGGCCCAGATAAGGAGCCATACAAAGGAGGGTGGAGACCCATGGTAAGAAGGGACAAGGACAGAGCTGACATAGGGAGGCTGTTGTGAGGATCTGACTGGACAGTGTGATGGGACTATGGGAAATTCCAGATTCAGCAGGCCCTTCCAGGAGCCTGGTGTGGGAGGAAGTAAGGGGAGTTAAGGATCACCCAGTGACCATTGTGCCTCTCCGTCCTCTGTGTGTTCTGTGATGGCAAGGACAGGAGTCCTGGCCTCTGAATGTCTGCAGCGATTCAGCCAATCTGACACATGCACCCGGCCTGGAACAGGCTGTAGGCGAGGGTGTAACATATTCCCACTAATTCTCCTGGCCAAGTTCTGGTCTCATCTGACAGGAGAGCAAACTGCCTTGGCAGCTAAGCTTCCTGTTTAAGAGAAAGGAATGATGACAGGTGCCGACAGGCTCAACTGCCTCCAGAGCTGGTGGAAGTGCTTTTAAGTTGGCCATGCCACTTCCTTCACCTGCTCCTCCTCGGCTTTTTGGTTTTCTAAAAGTATTTTTATTTATTTATTTGCAAGCAGAGAGAGAGAGAGAGAATGGTTGCACCAGGGCCTCCAGCCACTGCCAATAAACTCCAAATGCATGTGTCCCTTTGTGCATCTGGCTTTATGTGGGTAATGGGGAACTGAACTAGGGTCTTTAGGATTCGTGGGCAAGTACCTTAAATGCTGAGCCATCTCTCAAACCCTCCGTTTGTTTGGCCTACATATGCCTCAGTAGATGGTATAAAAGGTGGCCTTAGGGATGGGTACTGGTGTCTCACACTTTAGTTCCTGTGCCACGAACAGCTTAAGAGCCCTGGAGTCATTGGGGAGCCACAGAATATGGTCCAGAGGACAGAGCCTCCCCTGCTGGAACTTACTTGGCACGAATACCCCTCTGGCCAGGCGTGGTGGCGCACACCTTTAATGCCAGCACTCGGGAGGCAGAGGTAGGAGGATCACCGTGAGTTCGAGGCCACCCTGAGACTCCATAGTGAATTCCAGGTCAGCCTGGGCTAGAGTGAGACCCTACCTCGAAAAACAAAAAACAAAAGCCCCTCTAAAGACCCTTACCTAGTCGACCTTGCTGGGCAGGGTCTCACCTGACTGGACCGCAGGCGCTTGCTCTCCAGCCCCGTCTTCTCCTGCATCAGCGCCTCCTTCTTCGCCAGGATAACCTCCCGTTTGTGCAGCTCGTCCCCCAGCTCCTCCAGCGCCCGCCGCTGCCGCAGCACCTTCTCCATTTCCTGGTCCAACCACTTCTTCTGCTCCTCAATCTTCTAAGGAGAGTGGAGAGGCGAGGAGGGAGCTCAGCCTCAACCTCTGACTGTATGTGGGGAAGGAACACCACCCAAGGTCCAGTGGGGAGAACGGTGGACCCAGCAGCAGATGGGAACCCTGATGACGAGCAGGGTCACCCAGCTGCGAAGCTCATGGGGACAGGGCTGGGCCCAGCTCCACCTGCTGCTGCTCCAAGCTGATCACAGAGCCGTTGCTGCCGCTGCGCCTCTTTCTTTGGAAGGCCGCGATCTCTTCTGTCTTGATCTTCAGGATCTTCTGCTGCTGCTCGTGCCTCAGTTCCAGCTCCTGCGGAGGGGCCAGGGAGGAGGTGTGTGCCGGGGAAGGAAGGGGAGGAAGTGTGGCAGGAATGGGGATGTGGTGGGAACAGAGAGGAAATATGGTATGGAAGGGGAGGAAGTGTTGTTGGAAAAGAGAGGAGGAAGTGGGGTGATGAGGAGGAAAAGTGTGGGAGGGAGGTGGTAGAAGACCCAGTGAGGAGGGTTGGAACCGGCTGGGTGGGCAGTGCCATGAAGGGTGCCATGTCCTAAGACGACCTCACAGCCCCCGTGGCCTTGACTCTCCCACACGCTCCTGATTTTCAGAGGGAAAACCACTGGGCCGACCCGCTTTCTAAGATGACCGGGTCATGAGTGACAGGACCAGGACAGATCCTGCTTGGTCCCCTGGCCCAGACAGGAGCCCCGCCAGCCCAAATCCTGACCTTGACGCGGTGTTGTCGCTTGTTCATCTCGGTCTCGAGGCGCCGCTTCTGCTCAGTCTCTTCGCGGAGGCGTTTCTGCAGCTGCCCCTGCTGCTGCCGCATGAGCTGCACGTTCCTCTCCAGCTCCTGCAGCCGCTTCTCGCTCTGCGCTGACAGTGACGCTAGTCTTTCCGTCGCTTGCTTCTTCTCCTTCAGCACCTGCAGCCCACACACTATCAGCTGGGCCATGTACAGGGCTACAGGGAGCCTGGTGTTCACACTAAGAGCAGCAACAGTAGCTGCTACGATGACAGTGACCATGCATCTGCTGCTATGCCACGTGCTCTGTGAATATTTTTCAAATGCCTCTTATTTATTTATTCATTTATTGGAGAGAGAGAGAAAGAAAAGAGGCAGGTAGAATGGGTGCGTCAGGGCCTCCAGCCACTGCAAAGGAACTCCGGATGCATGTGCCACCTTGTGCATCTGTCTTATGTGGGTACTGGGGCATCGAACCTGGATCCTTAGGCTTTGCAGGCTAGTGCCTTAACTGCTAAGCCATCTCTTCAGCCCTCTTTGAATGTTAAATAATCTAACAAGCCTACGAAAAAGTATGACTACTGTTACCCTTACTTTACAGATTAGGAAACTAAGGCACAGAGATGCTAGGGGAACTTGGCCAAGAACCCACAGCTGGTAAGTAGCAGAGCTGGGTTTCAAACCCAGACAGTCATGTTCCAAAGCTCATATTCTCAACCACTCCACTGGATTATCTCTTGACCCTAGCTGAGAAAGGAAGAAAAGAATGAGGGGTGGGTGGGTGGATAGATGGTGAAATAGGCGGAACCATATGAGGGTAAAAACTAGGATAGAACTGGGCATGGTGGCACACGCCTTTAATCCCACCACTTCAGAGGCTGAGGTAGGGGATCGGCCGCAAGTTCAAGGCCAGCCTGAGACTAAATAGTGAATTCCAGGTCAGCCTGAGCTAGAGTGAAACCCTGCCTCAAAACAAAAACTAGGATAGACAGTATTACAGGTGGAATCGTGACCCCCTCCCTCATACTCAGAATGTGGTTGTATTTGGAGATGGGGCCTTTTAAATGAGGTCACTAGGGTTAAAAGAGGTCATCAGGGTGGGCCCTAACCCAGTCTAACCAGCATCCACATAAGAAAGGGAGGAGAACCAGGATCGCAGGTGCAGAGGGACGGCAGACAAACGTTACACAGGAAGAAGACAGCTCTTCATAAGCCAAGGAGAGAGGCCTTGGGAGAAGCCAGACTGTGGAAGTTTTGAGCCGGGACTTCTAACCTTCAGAAGCCAGAGAACTGAAGTTCTGCTGGGTCGGCTCCTTGCCACCTGCAGAACTCTGTTATAGCACCACTGGCAAAGTCATGTACACTGACAACACATGAAGTGATAAAAGGGAATGGAACGGTGGGCATGCATATAGGTAAACAACCACCTGATAGAAGCTAACCGAGGGTTTGGAAATGGCACTCAGTGGTAAGCATTTGCCTACCATGTCCAAGGCCCTGAGTTCTAGCCCCAGAACCACCCTCCTCACCCCCCGCCAAAAAAAAGCTTAAACTGATGAACTGATGATGGGTTAGACAAGTAGTGAGACGGAAGGTAAGAGGAAGGTGAACTGGAGCTGGGCGTGGTGGCACATGCCTTTAATCCCAGCACTGGGGAGGCAGAGGTAGGAGGATCACCATGAGTTCGAGGCCACCCTGAGACTACATAGTGAATTCCAGGTCAGCCTGGACCAGACTGAGACCCTACCTCAAAAAACCAAAAAGAAAAAAGAAAGGTGAACTGGGAGGGTGGGCTGCATGTTGCAAATTTCATTAAATGCCCACCTTCACCCTCAACTGATGTCCTGTGTGGTCTGCAGTCAGGCCTGCCTCTCAGCCTCTTCTGGGTGGAGAGCTGAGCTGAACCCGGCTCCTCGACAATACCAACCTCTCCCTGGAGGCCACGAGGAATGTGCCCTGCCAGCCAGTGGCTGGAAGGAAAGACCTGAACACACACAGGATCCACAACCCATGTGTCCTGGTCCTAGGGATCCCAACCCGGGCAGGGGTGGCCAGACGGTCCCATCACTCACCTGCACCTGACTCTGGGCCACAGCCACCCTCTTGCGGAACTCCTGGAGCCTGGACCGCTCGCTGGGGTCCTGGGGCTCCCTGCCCTCCAGCTCCCGCAGCTGCTGCTGTCCTTCGCTCAGTTCCGCCCTCACACGCTCGGCCTCCTGCTCCAGCTCCCGGATGCGCTGACTGTGCTGGCGGTTCAAGGCCTGGGCTGCCTTCCCTGGAAGAAAGTGGGGCCACACTGCACAGGTAGACCTCTCCCGGATGAAAGCCACCTGTTCCTCTCCTTGGAAGTTTGGTTTTCCAGGTCCTATCATCCTGGAACAGCTGCATGGGGTTCACCAGGACTTCCCCCCACCTTCTTTCCTTAATTCATGCACTATTGTTTACATTTATTTGTATTTATTTGAGAAAGACAGAAAAAGAGGCAGAGACAGAGAGAGTAGATGTGTCAGGGCCTCCAGCCACTGCAAAGGAACTCCACACACATGCACCACATTGTGCATCTGGCTTACATGGGTTCTAGGGAATTGAACCTGGGTCCTTTGGCTTTGCAGGCAAGCACCTTAACCACTAAGCCATCTTTACACCCTTCCATTTATTTATTTTTTTTTTTAAGAGAGATATTTAATACCAGCACTCAGAGGCAGAGGCAGAAGGATCACCAGGAGTTCAAGGCCATCCTGAGACTACATAGTGAATTCCAGGTCAGCCTGGGCTAGAATGAGACCCTACCTCAGAAAACAAACAAAAACAAGGTTTGTTTTTCTTTTTAATTTTTATTTGAGAGAGAAAAAGGCAAATATATATAGAGAGAATGGGTGCACCAGGGCCTCTAGCCACTGCAAATAAACCCAAGGTACCAGCTAGTGCATCTGGCTTACGTGGGTACTGGGGAATTGAACCTCTGTCATTAGGCTTCATAGGCAAGCATCTTAACCACTAAGCCATCTCTCCAGCCCCTCCATTCACATTTTTTAAAAATTTATTTATTTATTTATTTTCAAGCAGTGAGAGAGATAGAAGAGAGGCAGACAGAGAGAGAATGGGCATGCCAGGGTCTCTAGCCACTGCAAACGAACTTCAGACGCATGTACCCCTTGTGCATCTGGCTTATGTGGTTCCTGGGGAATTGAACCTGGATCCTTTGGCTTTGCAGGCAAACGCCTTAACCACTAAGTCATCTCTCCAGCCCCTACACTCACTTTTAAACAAACCTCACCCACAGTAGTAACCCCAATTAGCTAGTTTTAGCTTCATCCTAATGCATGAATATATGTAAATCAATATATAACTTGAGCCTATGTATAGAAAAGCCTTTAGACCTATCATGTTAAATGCTATTGTAAGACACTAAATAAACTCTAGCAGGATTACTGAAAAGCTGAGAGAAGGGAGATTTTTGGAAACCTACTAAACCAACTAAGCATATACACGGACCAAGTTTGGAGGTAACTCAAGCCAACCGGCTCTAAAGACACTGTTGAATCACCAAGAGAAGTGCCCAGGCCCTGAGAAATAAGAAGATACGAACTTTCTAGAATGCAGAGGGCCTGGGGTTCTACCTCCAGCACTGCAAAAATAAATATATATGATGCTGGGCGTGGTGGCATACGCCTCTAATCACAGTACTGGGGAGACAGAGGTAGGAAGATCACCATGAGTTCAAGGCCACCCTGAGACTACACAGTGAATTCCAGATCGGCCTAAGCTAGAGTGAGACCCTACCTCAAAAATCAAAAAAAAAGAAAGAAAGAAAGAAAGAAAAAATAATAATATATATGACAAGCCAGGTGTCATGGTATGTCTATAATCACAGAACCTGGGAAGTAGAGGCAGGAGGATCAGGAGTTCAAGGCCATCCTGGGCTATATAGCAAACGCAAAGTTATTCTGAGCTACATATATATATCCCTGGCTCAAACAAGTGAGCAAACAAACAAACAAACAGAAGACAAGAAAACAGCAAGGACATGAGGTTTGTTAGCTGTGCTAATAGCATTACGGTCAGGGAGGGAAAGATCCAAGTTTTAAGACTGGTAACTAGAAGTAGAAAGATGAAAGGTCATGGTGTCTGGGATTTGCGTTAAAATATATGAGCAAAGAAAATCCAGAGAGGAGAGGCTCTCCCTGACCGCTAAGTTTGGACAGAGGGTCTCTGGAGTCCACAGTACTAGTCTTTCTTTCTGACTGTCCCTTTGAAAATTTGCAAAATGAAGCCGGGCATGGTGGCACACGCCTTTCATCCCAGCACTTAGAAGGCAGAGGTAGGAAGAGGATCGCTATGAGTTTGAGGACAGCCTGAGACAACATAGTGAATTCCAGGTCAGCCTGAGCTACTGTGAGATCTACCTCGAAAAACCAAAAAGAAAATTTGCAAAGTGAATCTTCAGTAAGTTTCCAATGACTAAGGGAGTTCAGAGGTAGCTCCTTCACTCATATTATAAGTAGCAGATGTGACACAATCTGGAGACACTGAGTCCTTAACCACACTCACTGAGTATGCCCAGCACCTTGCCTCAAATATAACGGGTAAATGAGTGCTGCTCAAAAAAAAAAAAAGAAGGAAAGAAAGAAAAGAAAAAAAAAGAACTGAGTGTGGTGGCACATGCCTTTAATCCCAGAACTACTGTGAGTTCAAGGCCACCCTGAGACTACATAGTGAATTCCAGGTCAGCATGGGCTGCAGTGAGACCCTGCCTTGGAAAACCAAATAATTAAATAAATAAAAAGTATGTCAGTCTCAAAAAAAAAAGTGCTGCTCACTAAGAGCTGTACTAAACTTCATCTGAATTAACTCATTTCTTCCTCACAACCATCCTACGAAACTGGCACAAGAAATATCTCCATTTTAGGCACAAAGGGTCTGCTACTTGCTAAAGGTCACACTGCTAGAGGAGGCTGACCTGGGTTCCAGACATCAGCTTTGTGGCCCCTGCTGACCCCTCCCTAAGCAGGATAGAAGTAACAGGCAGGCAATTGCCCCAGGGAGGAGCCCATGCAAATGCCACCACTCACCTGTGCGGACCAGCTCCCCAATGAGTTCCTCCTTCATGCGGATGTTGATGGCCAGTTCTCGAATTTTCTGCTGGGCCTGGGCCAGTCTCCACTCAGAGGCCATGGCAGCCCGGGCCTTGCGGTTCTGAACCCCAGCCTTATTGCCACCAATCTCTGTAATGGGCACATAGTCAAGGCACCACCCCGACTGAAAGTGGGGGAGACAGGAGTGGAGCGGAAGGGCACCCAGGCTGAGGGGTGAAGGAAGGAAAGAAGGTCCTCTTCGCACCCCACCCAACTTACTTGGGGGTCCTGGGATGGCAGCAGCTGGCTCTTCCAGGCCAGGCTCTGGGGCCTTTGTGTCAGGTGGGCTCCCTGAGTGCATACCCCGCTGCTGGCTCCAATTGCTGATTCCATTTCTGAAAGGCAGAAGCAGGACTGCAGACCACTCCCAGCCCAGAAAACTCTCAGGATTGGAGGAAGAGAAGTTTCTAAGCTTTCCAGTTCCCTGGACCAGTGCGAGCCCAGGATAGAAGGACAGAATCCAGAGGCTACCAGCAAAGTTCAGAAGGTTCCAGGCATCTGGGGCACCAATAGCCACTTTGGAATGGAGTACCAGGAAGCCTGGTTACCCCATTTCAGTTACTCTGCTGTAACCTTTCAGATCACAGCCCACAGTCCCAGGAGGGCTGGCAAAGCACTGGGTTCCACTCACCTGCGTAGATGCAAGGCCCTCCTGGGTGGCTCCTCTTCCTCTTCATCCTCCTCTGATGAAGCTGAAAAGTCACCTCCCAGCCTGTCCACCTCAGCAGGCACCTCAGCTCCAGCCTCCCTACCATTCGTTACCTGCTGTGGGAGCATCAGAGGTTCAGAAGAGGAATGCCTGCAGGGTGTCCCCCAAGAGCTGTTTCCAACCAGAGTCTGTTCTTGAAGTGGGCCTGCCCCGCACGGCCCCCTCACCTCTCTCTCCTTCAGAACAGCCTCAGCTTCAAGATCTAGCAAGGGACACCTTGGGGGTATTTTCACTGTCAAGCTGGAACCTGAGTAAGCTTCTTCTTAGGCGATGGCCTGTCCTTTCTAGGAGGCAACTCAGGTGCACCCAAGTCCTTTCACTAAACACCTCTGCAAAGTGATGGCTGCACCACACATTTCTGCCCAGCCCATCCCAAGTCCTCTGGGATCTGAAGAGCTGAGTTGATCCAGAGCTCTGAGGGAGGGTGAGAGTTCACTTTGTCCAAAAGCCCCCACGTGGCAGAACCAGAGGCAGAGGAAGCCTCAGGGAAGATGGATCTGGCCTCGTGTAACAGTGAGCTCGCAAAGGCACCCAAAAACAGACGGAGTGTGCGCTGTCTCCAGGGGTGTGCAAACTTCCTATTTTGGTCATCTCTAATCTCCTTACTCCAAGCACTCCCTAGTAGCCCTCAGAAATGCCCACTGGCCCTAGACCCTTCTGAAAGGCCCCACGGTCATCTTGGCCCTTCTTCTAGGGACAGCTTGAACAGGTATCTTTTTTTTTTTAAATTTTTTTTGTTTGTTTTTTATTTTTATTTATTTGAGAGTGACAGAAAGAGAGAGAGAGAGAGGCACATAGAGAGAGAATGGGCGCGCCAGGGCCTCCAGCCACTGCAAACAAACTCCAGATGCGTGCACCACCTTGTGCATCTGGCTAACGTGGGACCTGGGAAACCAAGCCTCGAACCGGGGTCCTTAGGCTTCACAGGCAAGCACTTAACCGCTAAGCCATCTCTCCAGCCCTTGAACAGGTATCTTGTATCTCACAGCTGATGCCATGGAAACATAGATGAGAGTCAAGTGCCCTGGTCTTGCCCTCACCCCTACCCCACTCCTGGCCAGCCAGCAGACACCCAGGCTCACCACCTCCTAACCTGGTTCCACGGCTCAGAGCCAGTTTCATCTCCCGCAAGGCAGGCTGAAGGCACCATGGCCAGCACATGAGTGTGGGCACCCCCCAGGGGGGCTGTGTGAGGCCGAGGCACAAAGGACCCGGGAGGCAGGCCCTGCAAGAGCCCAGGAGCCCCCCAACCGGGCCGGGCCAGCTCTAGCCGCAGCCGCAGTTCCACCATCTCCTCCTGCTGCTCCCGAAGTCGGTCACTCTGCAAGACAACATCCAGGTGCCAATGGAGACTTGGATGGCAGGGGCAAGGACACTTGCTGACAGCCTAAGTGCAGAAAACTGGAGAACAGATCTAAGAATACCCAACCTTCTGTGATAAAACAGGAAATTCAAGTACCCCTGAAACCTTCTCCCCCACTCTGTCCCTCCCTGTCTTCCAGAAGCACACTGCCCTGGGTTCAGACTCAACCCTCATTACATCCTCACCACGCCAGGGCGCCACTCCCAACCTCGGCCACCAGAGGGCGCCAAGCACAATGCTGACCTGGTCAGCAACTTCGTTTATGCCCACCTTTCAAAGTCACCCATGCAAAGTAGCCTGACTTGGTACACACCCTCTCATTGTTCTGTTCCTCATCCCCACACTTCTGTTCAGGCTATGCACCATACATCTGCTCTCCATTCCCACTCTAGCTAACGCCCTCCCATCCTGGGAAACAGCTCAGACTTCCCCCCTCCCTCCTCCAGGAAGTCTTCCTGCCATGCCAACGGGGTGGCCCCTACCTGCAGTTTGTACTGCTCCATTGCATCTTCCAGTGCTGCCAAGAAGTCTCGGTTCTCTTCCTCCAGACGGGCCACCTGGCTTTGCAGGTTCAGCAGCTGCTGTGCCCCCTCATCTTCCTACGGGACACGGAGAAAGGCTTTAGGGGCAGGGTCTAGCCAGGCCCCAGAACACTTCAACCGTTTCTCTGCCCTGCCAACTGCTTGCCTAAACCTTGCTCCCATTCGGTGCCAAAGTCTGCCTTGCAATGCAAGAACACTCCCAACCT
Source organism: Jaculus jaculus (assembly GCF_020740685.1). Taxonomy (NCBI): domain Eukaryota; kingdom Metazoa; phylum Chordata; class Mammalia; order Rodentia; family Dipodidae; genus Jaculus; species Jaculus jaculus. The sequence continues at coordinate 148,560,874 of NC_059104.1, forward strand.
CACCTGGCCTTGGGTCCTCTCTGCAAGCCACTGGGCCATCTCCTGCCGTTATTAGTAACGTTCTCCTTTTTTATTTATTATTAATTTTAGTTTTCAGTCAGGTTCTCATTATATAGCACAGGCTGGCCTAGAACTCATGATCCTCTTGCCTCCACCTCTGGAGTGCAAGGATTACAAGGTGTGGCCACCACTCCCAGAAATCATTTTTTAAAATTAATATTACTATTATTAGGGACAACTTGGCCTTGCCAGCGTGCTAGGCACTTGATACGCTTTCCGCCCTTACATCGTCCCTATTTTACAGACGGAGCCCCAGAGACTCCGTGAAGTTTAAGAAAGTGGCCTCGGTTATCAGAACTGACTCAGGATCCCCAGTGTGCTCTGCTAACGAGAGGCAGGGAGATGATATAGCTAGCGGGCGGAGGACCCTCTTTCCCCGACCCCCGTCCCGGAGCCCACCCCAGGGCCACCTTTCTCCCGCCGGTGCCCTGCGCCGCCTGGTCCTCAGCCGAGGCGCTCTCGATGCCGCTGTCAGGTCCCGAGGCGGAGCTCAGGGCGCTGCGCTCGCCCTCGACCGCGCACAGCCAGTCGCGCACCTTGCGCGCCGCGGCCCCGGGCAGCCCGGGCTCGGCCTGCAGCTCGCGCAGGAGGCTGTAGGCGGCGCTGGTGCGGGCCCGGCAGCGAGCGCAGTCGGAGCCCGGGCGGGCGGCGGCGGCGGCGGCCGTGGTGGCCGAGCCGGCCTGGGGCCCCGGAGCGCGCCGGCCCCGGTGGATGATGCGCGTCTCGGAGCGGTGCCGTGGAGGTCCCCGCGCACCGGCCGCCGCCGTCTCCTCCGGCGGGCGCTCGGCCTCGGGCCTCCAGTTGACCGTGGCGCGGTTGCGGATGTTCTGCGCGCGGCTGGCATAGTTGAGGGTGTTGAGGGTCTCATCGAAGTCGGAGGAAGAGGGGCTGACGCAGGCGATCATCACGGTCTTGGCGTTCCCTCCCAGCGAGTCCTTGAGGATCCTGCGAGGGCGAGGAGCTTCAGGACCTCGGCTCCTGAGTGCAGCTGTGGGTGGTGGCCCCAGACAGACGGACGGACAGACAGACAGACAGACAGACAGACACACACACACACACACACACACACACACACACAGGCTAGACACATACACATGCACACAGACCAGACACACACACAGAGGCCAGACATACACATCCAGGCCAGACACACACACATACCCAGGCCAGACACACACAAACACACACACATACACACACACACACACACACACACACACACACACACACACACACGAGGCCAGAGAAGCCCACTAGCTCACCGGGTGATCTTGGAGTCGCGGTAAGGGATGTGGCTGCCTCGTCTCTGGGGATCCCCCAAGGCGCTGATGACATTGCCCAGCGCCAGCAGGCTGCTGTTAATCTGGATGCTCTCCTTGAGTCGCTCGCCCGTGCTGCCCGTCTTGAGGACTCTCTCGGAGCCCGCCAGGTCCACGAAGTGGAACTTGGAGACCAGCAGCTGGCTGCCCGAGGGTCGGGGCAGGCGGCTGGGCGCCCGGCCCCGCTGCTCCAGGGTCACAGTGAAGACGGTGTGGGAGCGGCTGGAGAGGCGGTTGAGGTGCGTGGCACCGGTGTGCCGGGCCGCGTTGCCCATCTCCAGGAGGCTAAGCACCTCATCCAGGCCCTCCACGTCCACTTCCTTCACACCACACAGCACTGTGGGTACAAAAGACTGTGAGCCACCCTGCTCCAGGCAGGAACTGACCAGCCAGAAGGCAAACAGAGCAGGCAGAGCTCACCACCAGCTCGTCCTCACCCAACGTGCCTTCCTGGTGCCCAAGGGTCCAACTCCTGCTGCTCTGGGCTGGGGAAGCCCGCTGCCTTACACCCAACCACAATGCTTCTCACTCTGAACACAAGTCACAAGTTAAACTGCATTTTCTGGACACAGGGAACAAGCAAAGCTTATCCAGGGTCTGGGTTTCCTTTGAGGAGGGCACCCCCCTCCTCAGAACAGGTTAAACCTGGGGCCCAGACCCGTTTGTAGTAAGATTTCTCACCAACATTCCCACGATCATCTTCCCTAAGCTGAATGTCGCGGCTGGCAGTGCCCACTTCCAGCAGGTCTCTGAACTCCTCCTTGTATACTTCCAGATAGGACACATGCACCAGACAGTCCAGCAGGTCGTTCTCATCGATGAGCTTGAAGGCCTCGGCCATGGCCCTGGGGATGACGCCCTGCTCGTCCTCATGCAGGGAGGCTGGGGACACAGCACAGCATTTCCAGCCACTATGTCTCCAGCTGGTCCTGGCCCCGGGGTGGCAGCCCCCTCCCCCAACTGGCAGCTAGAGTATGGGGCTCTAGCATGGCAAAGACAGTGGCAGAGGCCAAACAGGGAGGAGCAGCCTGATCTGGGCAATGCTCCCAGATGGTTAGGCAGAATTAGGGAATTCAAGAGTAGGAAAGAACCTCTCATGCTTTAATCAACCCCTTTCATGAAGTATTCTCTCCCATCCCCAACAGATTGTCAGATACCCCTGGCTTGATTACTGCCTAGACAGGGAATTCATTACCACAGTCCATGCTGGAGAGATGGCTTAACAGTTAAGGTGCTTGCCTGCAAAGCCAAAGGACCCAGGTTCTATGCCCTAGGACCCAGGTAAGCCAGATGCACAAGAGGATGCATGTGTCTAGAGTTTGCAGTGGCCAAAGGCCCTGGCATGCCCATTCTCTCCCTCTCTCTCTCTCTCTAATAAATAAATAAAACATTTCAAAAAAAAATTTAGAGGGAGGGCATTTCCTTGGAATATTGTTTACAATCATGGAAATTGTTAATAAAAAAATAAATTAATTTTAAAAAATTTAGGGCTGGAGAGATGGCTTAGTGGTTAAGTGCTTGCATGTGAAGCCTAAGGACCCCAGTTCGAGGCTCATTTCCCCAGGATCCACGTTAGCCAGATGCACAAGGGGGCACATGCACCTGGAATTTGTCTGCAGTGGCTGGAGGCCCTGGCATGCCCATTCTCTCCCTCTCCCTCTCCCTCTCTTTCTCTCTCTGCCTCTTTCTCTCTGTCTGTCACTCTCAAATAAATAAATTTAAAAAAACATTTTTTAAAAGACCTCCTCAATTTATTCCAAGAACACAATCAGAGAATCCTAGTAATTCTACCAGTGAGCTACATATTACAACGTGTTATTAAGAAAATAAAACAGAAGCCAGACGTGGTGGCGCACGCCTTTAATCCCAGCACTCGGGAGACAGAAGTGGGAGGATTGCTGTGAGTTCGAGGCCACCCTGAGACTACAGTTAATTCCTGGTCAGCCTGGACCAGAGTGGGACCCTACCTCAAAAACTAACTAAATAAATAAATAAAACAGGCTAGAAAAGAATGGGTATAATTTCTTTTTTGAGCATAAAGAGAACTTGCATGCTCAGAGTAAATGATGTCTCACAGGCAATTATCAAATGTTACTTTGTACATGTGTTTTTCTGGATTTTCCTAATTTTCTACAACAAACAAGTATGCTTTTGTAATGGCTATGGTCTGTTTATATCACCCCATAATTCATGTGTTGATGGGCTGGACAGATGGCTCAGACGTTTAAAGCGCTTGCCTACAAAGCCTAAGGATCCAGGTTTGATTCCCCAGTTCCCACGTAAAGCCAGATGCACAAAGTGGTGCATGTGTCTGGAGTTTGTTTGCACTGGCAGGAAACCCTGGCAGGCCCATACTCATTCTCTCTGTTGGACCCTCCCCCTCTCCGATGAATAATGAATAAAACACCCTCCAAAAATTCATGTGTTGAAACCCTTCCCCTTAGTGTGTTAGCCTGGACTATGTAGTGAGTTCCAGACCATCCTGAAATACAACGAGACCCTGCCTCAAAGACAAACAAATGAACACAAAAGTCCCAAGAGAGGCTCTTCCCCTTTTATCACCGTGTAGGATTAGATGGAGGCTATCTATTGCCCTCAGTTCTATTGCTACCTTAATCTTGGACTTCCCAGCCTCTAAGATGGTGAGAAAGAAATTTCTGTTTATAACCTGCCTGGTCTATGGTGTTATGATATACCAACCCTAATGCCCTAAAATAGTAATTAAGATAAAAACAGATCATGTCACTTAAAAAGGAGCAAGCAGCTCCTTCCACTAGAATTGTCTGGGAGGGTCTTCTTGGGACAAAGACGCTAGTCTCAATGGCTCTGACTAGAACACAGATTCCTAGGCCTTAGTAGCATCCTGACATGCCAACCTTCCCCAGCCTCCTTCTGCTGAGATCCCAAAACCAGGAAGCATGGCCCATCTTGTCTTGACTCGAGAAATCCCCTCACTCCCAAGATCGCTTCTTTCCTGCCTTGCACACCCTGCTGACATGGCTGGTCAGAGCTTTCTGGGAAACCTGCGCTCCCTCCCCTTCAACAGGGAGGGAGGGGCGTAAAAATTAAGGAAGATCTTGAGGCCCCTCAACGTGGGAAGAGGGTCATGAGCCGGGGTCACTCACCCACACTGGCCTCTCCCATAGTGTACGTCTTCCCGGAGCCTGTCTGACCATAGGCAAAGACAGTGGCATTGAAGCCCTCAAAGAAAGCCTCAAGGAGGGGCTGCACGCAGGCCTGGTACACCGCCTCCTGTCCCGTGTCTTCCGCCAGCACCACATGGAAGCCAAAGTGGCGGTCACGCCCCAAGGTGACTCGGCCATGCTCGGGCTCCACTTGCAGACAGCTCTGATGCCCGTGCAACAGCTCCTTGGGCAGCAGTGGGCGAACTCGAAGAGCCACCCTCACGGGGGCCTCCTCTGCTCCAGGCAGTCTCTGGGCCTCTAGCCCCATGTTGAGGAAGGGCTGCTTGGGTATCTGTGGGGGGGAAAAAGAAACGGCCCCTGCCATCGGCAACTGTACTCCTGGGGCTGGACTCACCTAACACAGGATCAGGAGCCAAGCCCCACAGTTCTTGACCTTGGAGGGACAAAGTTCAGACCTGACCAAACGGGGGCCCACCTGCTGCACAACTACCACAGTTTTACGGGAACACCTCATGACTCACACCGCCGCCCCTGACTGCTCCACTTGATGGCCAGACACCCTACTCCAGCTGCCCCCTTCCCTTGTGGCCTCACCTAGAACCACACATGGACGCAGCACCACACTACACCGGAGGGCTCCTGTCCCTAACAACCACTGGCTTCCCACAGCCTCTGTCCTTGCCCATCACTGAAATTGCCCACCACCTGCCCCATCTGTTTCAACCCCCCCCCCCAACAGATCCTTCAGACCAAATTCCCACCACCAAGTGCGATCAACTCCATCTCCTAAACGTCACCATCGCCTACCGTTCGCCATCCTGTGGCCAGAGCCACAGGCAACCTGGTGAAATGAGTTTTGCCTGTCTTTCTCCCCATTTCAGTAGCCCAGCTCCCTCCAACTAGCAGCCAGGAACAGCTTTCAAAAACTGCAAATGTGGGCTGGAGAGATGGCTTAGTGGTTAAGGCGTTTGCCTGCAAAGCCAAAGGACCCAGGTTCCATTCCCCAGGACCCATGTTAGCCAGATGCACAAGGGGGCGCATGCCTCTGGAGTTAATTTGTAGTGGCTGGATGCCTTGGCGTGCCCATTCTCTCTCTTTCTCTGTCAAATAAATAATTTTTTAAAATTTGCGAACGCATTTGTAACACTCTCCTCTCCCCAGTTTACACTCCACCACTACCACCAAAAATTAAAAACAAAAACATTTAAAACAGGCCCTTGGGGCTGGGAAGATGGCTCAGTTGGTAGCACACTTCCTGTTCACGCAGTCATGAGAGCCTGCGTTTGGATTCCCAGCATTCCCATAAATGCTAGGGAGTGGGGGCGCTTCTATAATCCTAAATGCTGGGGAGGTGGAGAAGGGTGGATCCCTGGGGGCAAGCTCACTAGCTAGACCAGCTGAACCTGTGAGCTGTGGTTTCAATGAGACACCCTGTCCGATAAGGAAAGTGGAGAGCAACTGAGAAAGACCCCTGACATTGACCTCTGGCTTCCACATGCATGTGCCCAGTCACACGTTCCCACACACATACGAACATGCATACAACATACATATGCATACCACGTACACATGGAAAAGTAAAAGAGGCTGCCCATTTGGCTCACTTCCTGGACCCCACTCCCTTCTTCAGCCCAGCAATTTCATCCTTCCACACTTAGTCTGGGCCCACTGTCTTCAAAAAGTTAAGAAAGCAGTTCTGCTCTGCGCTAGCCCGGGCCACCACCACCACCACAGAGAGCCCCGTGGCCAGCCTCCATCAGCCACTGACCACACGGATACACTGGCCGGGTTCACCTTCTAGACTGGGAGCTGAAAGGCCAGGACCCTCTTTGTTTCTTTGAATTGTATCACCAGCGCCCAGCACAAGGTCCAGCACTACCCAGTAGGCAGCGCTGATCATGCAAGCCCCAATTCCGCAGTTCTACCCCTGCGCCCAGCACTTATGTTGGCATCCACTGTCTAGCCTCTCTGCAAGCTCATTCATTCGGTCCCTGCGGGTGCCCGCTCCTGGGCACACAGCGGTAACTGCCTGGCAAAGCTGCAGGTTCTCCGGGCAGCCGGTCCTCCGCCCCCGCCCCAGTAGCCTCTGGAGCCGCCTGTGGTCTGGGCTTCTCCACCCCCTGATCGCTGCAAAATGCTAGGCGCCCCCAAGGGGTCCTGACAACTCCGTGGGCGCGATCGGGCCCTCCCGAAAGTTTGTAGAAGTGGTAACAACCGTACACCCCGATCCTTTGCAGCCTCGGCGCCGGCTCCTTCAGGCCAGGCCCGCTGCGGGAAGGCGCCCGGCCACCGCCGAGCCGGGATGGGGACCGCTCCGACGCCTCCCCGTGCGCCCCCGCCGGGCACCCACCTGCTCGGGCGAGGGGCGCAGTCCCTGGCCGTGCAGCCCGGCTCCGCGACCCGGCACGGCGCGCTCCGATGCCGTCATCGGGACCCCCGCCCCCCCAAACATCCCTCCCTTCTCTCGCAACTCCGCCCGCCGGGCAATCGGAGGGGGCGGAGGCGCGGGCCCGGGCGGCGCCAGGGAGTCCGCCCGCAGACTCGGCTGGGCGGGGTCGGAGCCGCCGGGGCCCGGGCGGGCCTGGGGAAAGCTGTCTGCGCGAGGTAGGCCATCAAGGGTGCCAATACAGTCTCCCGGGGATGCTGTTCTAACGCCCGGCGTTAACTAAATACTTCCTCAATTCTAAGACTAGTTTTCTCACACTTCAGGGATTCTGAAATGGAATCGCATCTTGCGATCGGTAGGAAAGGAAGCGTGTCAGCGGGGGAAGAGGCACAGGGGTGTCCACGGGCATTCAGGGACCTCTGGAGGGTTGTTTCCATTGGGAACACTACTTGACTTTTTAAATTTTTATTTTAATTTATTTATTGAGAGAGAGAGACAGAGACAGAGAATGGGCCCTAGCCACTGCAGACAAACTCCAGATACATGTGCAAACTTGTGCATCTGGTGTGAGTACTGGGGAATCGGACCTAGGTCCTTAAGCTTTTCAGGCAAGCGCCTTAACCGCTAGGTCATATCTCCATACTTGATTTTTGTTAAAAATATATATATATATATTAGACAGGTGTGGTGTATCTGTCTTTAAGCCCAGCACTGGGGAGGATGAAGTGGGAGGATCACTGTGAGCTGGAGGCCAGTCTGGGCAGCAGAGTGAGTTCTAGGTCAGTTTAGGACTAGAGTGAAATTTTTTTTTCTTTTCAAATTTTTATTAACAACTTCCATAATTATCAAAAATATCCCATGGTAATGCCCTCCCTCCCCCGACTTTCCCCTTTGAAATTCCATTCTCCATCATATCCCCTCCCCATCTCAATCAGTCTCTCTTTTATTTTGATGTCATGCTCTTTTCCTCCTCTTATGATGGTCTTGTGTAGGTAGTGTCAGGCACTGTGAGCTCTTGGATATCCAGGCCATTTTGTGTCTGGGAGGAGCACATTGTAAGGAGTCCTACCCTTTCTTTTGGCTCTTACATTCTTTCTGCCACCTCTTCCGCATTAGACCCTGAGCCTTAGGTGTGATAGAGATATTGCAGTACTGAGCACTCCTGTCACTTCTTTGGAGTGAAATTTTTTTTTTTAATTTTTATTTATTTATTTATTTATTTGAGAGTGACAGACACAGAGAGAAAGACAGATAGAGGGAGAGAGAGAGAATGGGCGCGCCAGGGCTTCCAGCCTCTGCAAACGAACTCCAGACGCGTGCGCCCCCTTGTGCATCTGGCTAACGTGGGACCTGGGGAACCGAGCCTCGAACCGGGGTCCTTAGGCTTCACAGGCAAGCGCTTAACCGCTAAGCCATCTCTCCAGCCCTGGAGTGAAATTTTTTTATTGACAGTTGTCGTAATAGTACAGACTGTATTTTGATCATAATTTCCTCTCTCATTCCCCTTCCCCATACCCCTTCTACTGAGCCCCTTCTTCTTTCCAACTAACTCCTTATCTGTTAACGCCTTTTTCTCCCTCCCCACCGCCCATGTCAGAATGTGGATGGGTCCAGCACTGTGCAGGTAATTAGCAGTGGCTGTGAGGTTATGAATGCAACCGTCAGGTCATGTCTGGAAGTGCATGGTTGAATTCTAACCAAAATCTAGAAACAACACCAGGCGTGGTAGCACATATCTTTAATCCTAGCACTGGGGAGGCAGAGGCAGAAGGATCATTGTGAGTTCGAGGCCAGCCTGAGACTACATCGTGAATTCCAGGTTATCCTGGGCTACAGTGAGACCCCCCACCTCAAAAAAAAAAAAAAAAGCTGGAAACAGTGGGTCATGGAGGTATACACCATCTGTAATCCCAGCACTTGACACAGGAGGCTGAGTCAGGAGGACTGCAGTGAGTTCCAGGCCATCCTGAGCTGTACAGTGAGAACCTGCCTCAAAACAAAAGGTCTGGGGCTGGAGAGATGGCTTCGTGGTTAAGGAACTTACCTACAAAACCTAAGGATCCAGGTTCAATTCCCCAGGACCCATGTAAAGCCAAATGCACAAAGTGGTGCATGCAACTGGAATTCATTTGCAGCAGCTGGATGCCCTGGCATGCTCATTCTGTCTGTGTCTTCTCTCCCTCTCTCTCTCTCTCTCTCTATCTCTCTATCTGTTTGCAAAAATAAATAAATAAATAAATGGAAACAGGGCGGGCAGAGTAGCTTACTGGTAGAGCAGTGGTCTAGCATGTGGGGGCCCCTGGCTTCCATCCCAAGTACTATAACCAACCATCACCACTTCTGGAAACATATTTATCATTGAAAACAGCCCTAGAGAAACCGATATAGTCTAATATAATAGCAAAATTTAATTTACTATGTATACAGAAGATTGCCTGTTATAGACAGGCAGTGTATGTAAAGGCTGTAGGAATGGCCCACCCTCTCCAGATACATCTGTATTAGGAAATCCTCAAGAAACAGTAACCACAGCTTGAAACGACAGGAAAAATAAGGTCATGTTAAGCTGGGAAACTGAACAAAGGACAGAAGAGGAGTCCCAGGCAGGTTGACTCAGGGATCACAGTACCAAGGGTCTGCTCTTCCACCTCTCCTCTCTGCTGTCACCCTCAGATACCAAACACACAGAGGAAGAAAAGAATACCATGTGGTGTGGAGTGGTCTGTGAATTAAGAGGCTTTTCTATTACCTGGCCAAGTGTTCAACCTGAGCTCCTCACTGGCAAAGTGACTGGCTTGCAGGGCTCTTGAGACAGCATGGATAAGGAGAACTCATCCACAGCCAATCCTAGAATTTTCAAATGGAAGCAGGTAGCCAGCTGATTCGTGTATCCTGAAGGACCATCATTAAAGCACCAAGCAACCGTCTGTTAGAAGGGCTGACGTCCACAGTGTATAATTCAATTGGGAGAAACTGAAGATCCAAGCATTTGGGAAATGGTGATGCAGCAGGAGTGTTCTCTGATGTGCCAAAAATTACACTTGGTCTCAAATATTCTAAATTAGTTGGGGGACTGAGCAGGAATGGCACAAAGCAGCCTGTCACCACTTTGACCCAAAAGACTTTTTGACTCTGAGTATAAAGAAGTAAGCACTAAAACCTGGATCTTTATGTGATAACAAAAAGGTGACAATAGGGCTGGAGAGATGGCTTAGCAGTTAAGCGCTTGCCTGTGAAGCCTAAGGACCCTGGTTCGAGGCTCGGTTCCCCAGGTCCCACGTTAGCCAGATGCACAAGGGGGCACATGTGTCTGGAGTTCGTTTGCAGAGGCTGGAAGCCCTGGCGCGCCCATTCTCTCTCTCTCCCTCTATCTGTCTTTCTCTCTGTGTCTGTCGCTCTCAAAATAAAATAAATTTAAAAAAAAAAAAGGTGACAATAATTGATGAAACATCACATTTCAAAGGCATTGTGATTATAATTATAATAATTATAGTAATTAGTAATTAAATTGCAGAGAAGGTAAATTTAAACAGTATATTTTAAAGAAAATTTGATAGGGTTAAGAGTTCAGTTAGGAGCTGGGGAGATGACTTAACTGTTATGGCACTTGCCTGTGAAGTCTAAGGACCCAGGTTCAGTTCCCCAGGACCCATGTAAGCTAGATGCACAAGGTGGTGCATGCACTTGGAGTTTGTTTGCAGTAGCTAGAGGCCCTTCAGTCTCTCTCTCTCTCTCTCTCTCTCTTTCTCTCTCTCTCTCTCTCTCTCTCTCTCTCTCTCCTTGCAAATAAATAAATAAAACATTTTTTAAAGAAAAACAAAGAGTTCACTTAGAAATAGCAATTCAAGTTCATAACTTCTCCTAGCCCTTAGCAGTGAGTTGGTAATGTGTTCATGTCATGTCTATCAGCAGTATTCACATGGAACAATCTAGCATGCATAGACAGTGTCCACATCTCAGTCTTTACCACTATTCCCAATTGAAAGTAGCTGTATCTATATCTGACATCAAGTACTGAAATAATTTGTTATGGTCAGAGCATTTAGAAGCTGCTGGGTATGGTGGTGCATGCCAGTTATCCCAGCCCTAAGAAGGTGGAGAGAGGAAAATCAGGAGAGTTCAAGGCCAGCTGCAGCTGCATAGAAAGGAAGGGAGGAGGATACTTAATAGGTTGATATTGTATATATGTAATTACAATGATTGTAATGGGGAGGTAATATGATGGAGAATGGAATTTCAAATGGGAAAGTGTGGGGGTGGGGAGGGAGGGAATTACCATGGGATATATTTTATAATCATGGAAAATGTTAATAAAAATTAAAAAAAAAAAAAAGAAGGTGGAGAGAGAAAATCAGGAGAGTTCAAGGCCAGCTGCAGCTGCATAGAAAGTTTGAGGGCAGGCTGGGTTACAAGCAGCCCTGTCAAAATAAGGAAGAAAGTGAGAAGGAAGGAAGGAAGTGGGGAGAGAAGGAGGGAGAGAGGGAAGGAGGAAAAGAAAGAAGAGAGGAGGGAAAGAAATGGGAGACAATTTAGATGCTTTTAAAACTGTTATAGAGCCAGGTGTAGTGGCACATATCTTTAATCCCAGCATTTAGGAGGCAGAGGTAGGAGGATGGCTGTGAGTTCAAGGCCAGCCTGAGACTACATAGGGAATTACAGGTCAGCCTGGACCAGAATGAGACCCTACCTCAAAAAAAAAAAAAAAAAAAAGTGCTGGAGAGATTGCTTAATCATTAAGGCACTTGCCTGCAAAGCCAAAGGACCCAGGTTCAATCCTCAGGACCCATGTAAGCCAGTTGCACAAGAGGTGCATGCATCTGGATTTTGTTTGCAGCAGCTGAGGGCCCTGGTGCACCCATTCTCTCTCTCTTTCTGCCTCTTTCTCTCTCTCAAATAAATAAAAAATATAATAAACAAAAAAGAAACCATGAAGACAGTGAAAGATATGCTGAAGACAGATACACGTGACATGTATAGCTGATAAATGCTTAATGTCCAGAAAATGTAAAGTGCTTTTAAATATTTTTTATTTATTTATTTTTTATTTCTTTATTTGAGAGTGACAGAGAGAGAGGGAAAGAGACAGATAGAAAGGGAATGGGCGTGCCAGGGCTTCCAGCCACTGCAAATGAACTCCAGATGCGTGCGCCCCCTTGTGCATCTGGCTAACGTGGGTCCTGGGGAATCGAGCCTCAAACCGGGGTCCTTAGGCTTCACAGGCAAGCGCTTAACCGCTAAGCCATCTCTCCAGCCCTAAATATTTTTATTTATTTATTTGACACAGACAGACACAGAGAGAAAGAAGCAATAGATAGAGTGAGAATGGGTGTGCCAGGGCCTTCAGCCACTGCAAACAAACTCCAGACACATGCGCCCCCTTGTGCATCTGGCTTACATGGGTTCTGGGGAATCTAACCTTGAACCAACGTCCTTAGGCTTCACACGCAAGCATTTAACCACAAACCATCTCTTCAGCCCCTTGTAAAATACTTTTAAAAATCAACAAAGAGCTGACAGAAAGCTGCAAGAAGACATTCTACATGTAGTTCAATGGGAGAAAGAGATACCACCAGTGAAGAAACTCAACAGTAGACACTGCAAGCCTTATAATTGGCCAGCCAACCCAAATGAGCCAATGGGTGCAATAGTGGCACGTCTGTCATGGTGGAAACCAACTGTCCTCCAATTGGACTGGAGGCCCTCTCCATGGGGGTGGGGGGGACACATCCCTGATACTGAAAACTTAAAACAGGGGTAGTCATGAGCCCTCAGGGTGTAACATCTGCTAATGTCTGGAAGAATGTATATACTATGCTTATCAAACTGCCCAGTAAGCACTTCTCTTAATATTAATACCCTTATATTAATGCTACTCTCACTTTTGGTAGAGAATCTTCTCTTTTTAGATGGCAGTCACCTTGGGATGACTCAGAAGGTATCATAGTGCTGGAAAGAAGTGACTGGAGTACTGAGTAACATCTCGATCACACCTTCCAAGGCTCAGGGTCTACTGCGGAAGAGGTGGCAGAAAGAATGTAAGAGCTAAAGAAAGGGTAGGACTCCTTACAACGTACTCCCTCCAGACATAAAATGGCCTAGATATCCATGACCTCACAGTGCCTGACACTACCTACACAAGACCATCATAAGAGGAAGAAAAGATCATGACATCAAAATAAAAGAGAGACTGATTGAGATGGGGAGGGGATATGATGGAGAACGGAATTTCAAAGGGGAAAGTGAGGGGGGAGGGAGGGTATTACCATGGGATATTTTTTATACTCATGGAAAATGTTAATAAAAATTGAGAAAAAAAATCAACAAAGAAGCTGGGCATGGTGGTGCATGCCTTTAATCGCAGCACTCGGGAGGCAGAGGTAGGAGGATCAGGCTACCTTGAGACTACATAATGAATTCCAGGTCAGCCTGGGCCACAGTGAGACCCTACCTCAAGAAAAAAAAAAAGAAAAGGAAAGAAAGAAAGAAAAATCAATAAAGAAAATAAGTTACCAATAGAAAAGTCCTCAAATTTTTGACAAATACTTCACAAAAGAAAATACAAATGTTTAATAAGTAGAATAGGTTATATCATGTATATATATATTTTTTAATTTTTTATTTATTTATTTGAGAGCGACAGACACAGAGAGAAAGACAGATAGAGGGAGAGAGAGAATGGGCACGCCAGGGCTTCCAGCCTCTGCAAACAAACTCCAGATGCGTGCGCCCCCTTGTGCATCTGGCTAATGTGGGACCTGGGGAACCGAGCCTCGAACCGGGGTCCTTAGGCTTCACAGGCAAGCGCTTAACCGCTAAACCATCTCTCCAGCTCATCATGTATATTTTTGTCCAGTGCTGTGGCTGGAACCCCAGTCATTGTACATGCTAGGCTCTATCACTCTATCACTGAGTTATAGTCTCACCCAAATAAACAGCAATGTTCAACATCATCACTAATCAGAGATTTCAATGGATACTAAGATACCATTTTATGCCCGTCAGATTTACAAAAGGTAAAATTAGACATTAAATGTTGGTCTGGATGTTGAGTAAAAAGATTCACAATATCCACTTGGAAGAATATTTGCCAATATCTTCTCAATGATGTTCATAAATGTTCCTCAAGCTGGGCATGGTGGTGCACACCTATAATCCCAGCACCCCAGAGGCAAAGGTAGGAGATCACCATGAGTTCAAGGCCACCCTGAGACTACATAGTGAATTCCAGGTTACCCTGGGCTAGAGTGAAACCCTACCTCGCAAAACCAAAAATAAATAAGTAACTATTCCTCAAGAATCTCTGACAAAATGTTCATTGCTACAAAGTCTGTCATAGTAAAAATATGGAGCCGGGCGTGGTGGTGCACACCTTTAATCTCAGCACTTGGGAGGCAAAGGTAGGAGGATCGCGATGAGTTCAAGGCCACCCTGAGATTACATAGTCAATTCCAGGTCAGCCTGGGCTAGAGTGAGACCCTACCTCAAAATACACACACACATATTACTCAAATGTCTGTAGCAGAAATCACAGGCTGCCCCTTACTCCTAGGACCCACTTCCCCTCCTCTTAGGACCTCATTTTTTTGAGGTATGCCCAACAGAGTGGCCTTTTTGATGGGGCCTCCAGCCACTGTAATCAAGCTCCGGAGGCATACACCACCTTGCCTGCATGTGCAACCTTGCACGCTTGCGTGACCTTGTGCAGCTGGCTTATGTGGAATCTGGAGAGTCAAGCATGGGTCCCTAGCCTTTGCAGGCAAGCACCTTAACTGTTAATCTATCTCTCCAGCCCTGTGAGACCCCTGATTTTTTATACCGTCGGTAGCTACTCCAAATTTCTCTTCACATGGGAAGCCACATGATAGTTTTGTTCTGTGGTTGTGAGTAGCAGTGGCTGAGTTGGAGGTGCTTTGAAGAAATAGAAGGGATGGAATAGTCCTCCAGAGAGGGACTCTGAGCACCCCAGTGTGAACTGGAGGTCTTCTATAGGTCCTGACATACTAGACCCTGTGTGTGGATGTCCTTCACATCCACCTGACCAAGAAAACTCATCAACAAGGTGATGTCTCCCAGAAGAGAGACAAGTGTCCCATGCCATCAAGCGTAGTGCCAAGGAAGCCAGTTACAGGAGCTACGTCATCCTTGTGTCTGGCCAAAATGTATCTTACACACCCAGCCAATGCCCAAGGCTACGTGAGGGAGGCAGACCTGACCAGCAGTCCTGAGGCCTGTGTAGCCCTGACCAGACCCCAGTTCTCAGAGGTGGGTGGGGGACAGTTTCTGAGTCCCTAAAGAACTGTGGAGATGTGGACAGCTGAGAGTGTGGTTTCTAAAGGCTCAGGAAGAAAGCAGCCTGGGTTGTAGGAAGCCCAGGATGGGGGCACTTCTCTCTGCACAGCCAGGTCTGATACTGCTCTTCCAGCAGTTGCCCAAGAACCCAGCCAGAAATAGGATGGGCTCTGTCTTTACAGCCCTGTCATATCAGCTTCCAAGGGCCTTTTTGTTTTGTTTTGTTTGTTTGTTTTTGAGGCAGGGTCTCACTCTAGCTCAGGCTGACCTGGAACTCACGATATAGTCTCAGGGTGACCTCGAACTCACGGCGATCTTCCTACCTCTGCCTCCCGAGTGCTGGGATTAAAGGCGTGCGCCACCACACCTGGCAGGCCCTTCTTTTTAAAGTAGTTTATTGGGCCAGGTGTGGTGGCGCACGCCTTTAATCCCAGCACTCGGGAGGCAGAGGTGGAAGGATCACTGTGAGTTCGAGGCCACCCTGAGGCTACATCATGAGTTCCAGGTACGAAAAGAAAACTAATAAATTAAATTAAAAAAAAATAGTTTATTGGGGTCTGGAAAGATAGCTTAGCAGCAAGGTCTCAGATTCAACTCCCCAGGACCAACATAAGCCAGATGCACAAGGTGGCACATGCATCTGAAGTTCATTTGCAGCAGCTGGAGGCCCTGATATACCCATTCTTTCTCTCTCTCTCTCTGTCTCTCTTTCTCTAGCTAGCTATCTTCCTCTTTCTTTCTCTCTCTCTCTCAAATAAATAAATACTTTATTTATTTATTTATTTATGAGAGAGAGAAAGAGGCAAATAGAGGGGGAGAATGGGCATACCAAGGCCTCTAGCTACTGCAAACAAACTTCAGACACATTTGCCATCGTGTGTATTTGGCTTTACATGGATACTAGGGAATCAAACACTGGTCCTTAGGCTCTGCAGGCAAGTAGATTAACTACTAAGCCATCTCTCCAGCCCCTAAGGGCACCCTCTTGCCAATCTGCAACTACATTTGGGAAATTGCTGGGCGTTGTGTCCAAGAGAGGGCACTGGACATGTTCACACATGTGTCCACCACCCACTTCCTGGCCTCAGTTCTTGGCATCTTCAAACTCCATAGGGATGAAGTTGCTACTCACTACACTGTATATCTGCCAGTCCCTGGCATCAGCTTCAGAGAGCTGTGTTCTCTCGTGAGCAAGGCCACAGAAGCCAAGGTGGCACTCATGGGTTTGAAGGGTTCCTGTAGGGGATAGGTGCATATATGGATGTTTAAAAGACAGCTGTGTCATAATGGTTGATATATATTTTTTAGCTACAGATGAAAATGACTGAAATATAAATGAGTTTTTTAAAAAATATTTTATTTATTTATTTATTTGAGAGAGCAGGAAAGAGACGGAGAAAGAGGCAGATAGAGAGAAAGACAATGGCATGACAGGGCCTCCAACCACTGCAATTGAACTCCAGACACATGCGCCACCTTGTGCATCTGGCCAACATGGGTCCTGGGAAATTGAACCTGGGTCCTTAGGCTTTGTAAGCAAATGCCTTAACCGCTAAGCCATCTCTCTAGCCCCTAAATGAGTTTGTTTTCTTTTTCGAATTAGGGTCTCACTCTAGCTCAGGCTGACCTGGAATTCACTAGGGAGCCTCAGGGTAGCCTCGCACTCATGGGGATCCTCTTACCTCTGCCTCCCGAGGGCTGGGATTAAAGGCGTGCACCACCACGCCCAGCTTCTAAATGAGTTTTTTGGAAAGCTACTTGGCATCAATATTTTAAATGACACATTTCACCAAAAATGTCTTTTTTATAATGTTTTTATTTACTTATTTGAAAGAGAGAGAAGCAGATAGAAAAAGAACATGTGCGCCAGGGCCTCCAGTGGCTGCAACAAACTCCAGACACATGTCACCTTTTGCTTCTGGTTTACGTGGGTCCTGGGGAATTGAACTTGGGTCCTTTGGCTTTGCAGGCAAGTATCTTAACCACTAAGCCATCTCTTCAGCCCAGCATCATGTCTTTTTTAAATAATATTTTCATTTGTAAGCAGAGAGAGAGAGAGAAAGAATACGTGTGTATGGGCTTCCCGCCACAACAAAAGAACTCCACATACATTACCACTTTGTGCATCTGGCTTCATGTGGGTACTGAGGGATCAAACCCAGACTGAAAAACTTTGCAAGCAAGTTCCTTAAGTGCTGAGCCTACTCTCCAGCCCCTCCCCAGAATGTCTTGTTTTTGTTTTTCGAGGTAGGGTCTCACTCTGGTCCAGGCTGACCTGGAATTAACTCTGTAGTCTCAGGGTGGCCTTGAACTCACGGCGATCCTCCTACCTCTGCCTCCCGAGTGCTGGGATTAAAGGCGTGCGCCACCACGCCTGGCAACCCAGCATGTCTTAATGTCATTGTTACAAATTACAATTTGTCCATAGACATATCCTCACATATACGAAGACCCTATGAGTGGATGGGCGCGGGAGTGGGAGAGGGATGGGGGTCAAAGCCAGGGCTCTGTACACAATAAGCAAAAGTTCTTCCACTGAGCGGAGCTACATCCTTAGTCCTGTGTAAGGCATTCTGTCAACAGCAGCAAAACACTGGAAACAACCTAAAAATTTATCATGGGGGGGGGTGGAGAGATGGCTTAGTGGTTAAGGTGCTTGCCTACCTAGGCTAAGGACTATCCAGGTGCCACATAAGCCAGATGCACAGTGACACAAACATGTAAGGTCACACATGTACACAAGAGGGCACATGCATCTGGAGTTCAAGTGCAGTGGATGGAGGCCCTGGCACACCAATTCTCTCTTTCTTCCTCACTCTTGCATAAAAAACAGTAGTTGGTTGGGCTTACCTCAAAAAAATCATTGGGGAGCTAGTTATAACAAATATGGCATACCCATATTGTGAACTACTTGCCACTAAAAAGAGAAAGTATAGCTGGGCATGGTGGCGCACACCAGCCCCTGGGAGGCAGAGGTAGGAGGATCGCTGAGAGTTCAAGGCGAACCTGAGACTACGTCATGAGTTCCAGGTCAGTCTGAGCTAGAGTGAGACCCTACCTCGAAAAACCAAGAGGGGGGGGGGATGGAGGGAGGAAGGGAGAGAATATGTAAATCAGGTTTAGGGTTCATATGCATGTGTTTGCATATGGGTAGCCTATCACTGGAAGGCTCCATGAGAAACTACACCAGGGTTTTCATAAGAGAAATCTGATGAATCCAGACACATACACTTTTGCAATGAATGTTTGAATTTTAAAATTTTATTTATGTATTTACTAGATTGACCAAATATGAGCATTTCCAGAAATAGAATTTGGAATGAATAGTTGCTACAGAGTCAGTATATATGATATATAATATACACAGTATTGAGCAAAAGGTTATCATTGTTGTCCCTGGCATCTGGGGTGCCAGCATTCAAAAGAGTGACTATATGGTGGTAGGCAGGAATGATACCAGGTAAATGTGGTTGTGAGCAAATGGTAGTGCTATAGAGGATGGGCCTGGCACATCACCTGTGGAGAGGGGTCTGCAAAAAGTAGAGCGATTATTTTAAATAGACATATAAGGACTTTTGCACCTGACTGTTGTCCCTTCAAAGCAGTGTGCCTCCGCACACTAGATGATCAGATGCTCTTTAAGCTCAGGACTAAGAATACATGGAGAATTCCTGACAAGCAGAGTAAGCTGGTCCACATCTGTAATCCTAGCACGGAGAAGGGCAGCTTGGGCTATGTAGAGAGACCTTTTCCAAAGAAAGAAAGATGATGGCCTGGGATGTAGCTCAGCTAGTACAGTGCTTGCCCAGCATGCACAAGGTTTGATCCTCAGCACTGCATTAGTGTGACGGCCCCAAGCCTGTAATTCCAGGAGTTGGGGGATGAAGGCAAAAGAAGTTCAAGGTCATCCTCAGCTACACAGCAAGCTACATAAGACCCTGTCTCAAAAAAGAGGGCAGGTGGCTGTGGTAGTACACGCCTTCAATCTCAGCACTCTGAGAAAGAAAAGGAGGGGGGAGGAGGGAGGAAGGAGAGAGAGAAAGAAAGAAAGGGGGAAGGAGAGAGAGAGAGAGAGAGAGAGAGAGAGAGAGAGAGACTGTCAAGTGATCCATATTTTTTTTTGGCAACAAATATTTATCCACAGAAAAAGGATCTAAATTTTGGAACCTAAATTCGGTTAAAGAAGTGTGAGATTAAAAAAAAAAAAAAAAAAGAAGAAGTGCGAGATTAAGTTCAGCAATTACTCTTTTAGTAAAAGACAAGCCATGAGCTGGAGAGATGGTTTAGCGGCTAAGGTGCTTGCCAGAGAAGCATGAGGACCCATGTTTGACTCTCCAGGTCCCACATAGGCCAAATGTACAAGGTGACGCAAGTGTATAAGGTGGCACATGCGCACAAGGTGGTGCACATCTGGAGTTTGATTACAGTGGCTGAAGGCCCTGTGTGTGGATTCTCTCTCTCTTCCTCTCATTAAAAAATAAAGGTGGGGGGGGGGGGCAGTTTGTTGGGCTTGCCTTAAAAGAAAAGCCATAAAATCAAAGTGGTCCGCTGCTCTGGTGTCCCTTAAAAACTGGCTCTGAGGCCAAGCCCCAAAAGGATGCTTTAAATGCGTGCCTCACAGCACCGCGGGGGTAAAGGTGGGCCTCCCAAGGGGGTCGCTCTGCAAGAGCAGCCCACTCGGACGCGGGGCTTGTGTTTCTTCGGGGAGAAACCTGCCGGGGCCCGTGGGGGGGTGGGGGAGGGTGGTCGCCGCTCAGCTCTTCTTGCGCAGCTGGTTATACTGCACGCGGCCCAGGATGGGCTCCATGACGCTGGGCCGGAAGAAGCTGTCGCTGACCCTGCGCTTTGGCTTCTCGCGGGGCATGGCCAGGAAGCCCGGACGCGTGGCGTTCGCCTCGGCCTTGTCGTCCAGGCCCGGGCAGGAGGGCGCGCTGAGACCCCGGGTGCTGCGCAGGCTGCCCCGGGGCGGGCCCTGGCGCGGCGCGGGCTCGGCGCTGGTGGGCGGTGCCGCAGAGCCCTTGCGCTCCGAGTCCCGGCGCTCGGTCTCGGCCGACGGCGGGTTGTCGATGTCACGGAATTCGCTCTCGGGTTCCATCAGCGACAGCCTGGGGAGCTGAGGGCACAGCGACCAAGTTAGGATGCCTGCTTGGACCTCGTCCAAATGAATGGGATGTGAGATGCAGGAGAGAGGCCAAAGACCAGGGCCCCGGGCATCTCGACTTCGGACTAAACAGGACCTTGATGAAGGAAGGTCTCCAGAGAGCCCTTCAGTCAGATCTGCCCCAGCACCCCGTGGAAAAGGAAGGTTGCCCTGGGGTGGAACTCACCGGAACGTAATGTACCACTGTGTCCACCACATTGTCAGTAACACCCTTCAGGGCGTCCGATAGGGACATAGCCCTCCCTTTGGTGGAGGAGGAAGCCGGGGCTGATGTGAGGTGCAGTATCCTTCCTGCTGTGCCCAGCACCGCCGCAGGTGCCCATGTCACTGCCGAGATGGTGGTCTGGATGGTCTTTTGTAGAGTGTGTGCCACACTGCCCAGGAGACCTTGTGGACTAGGCAGGGCCGTTACCTAGAGGCCAGAGAACCATCAGCCCCTCCGGCAACAACTTCCAGGACCCTTCCTCTTCCCCCCCACTAGTCCTGGAGCTAGAGGGGAAAGCATGTGGACACCACATTGAAAAGTCTTTAGGCCTGGGCTGGAGAGAGGGCTTAGTGGTTAAGGCGCTTGCCTGAAAAGCCACAGGACTTCATATCGATTCCCCAGGACCCACGTAAGCCAGATGCACAAGGGGGCCCACGCGTCTGGAGTTCGTTTTCAGTGGCTGGAAGCCCTGGCGCGCCCATTCTCTTTCTCTCTCTCTCTCCCTTTTTCTCTCTCTCAAATAAATAAATAATTTTAAAGAGTTTTAAAAAAAATCTTTAGGGGCTGGAGAGATGGCTTAGCGGTTAAGCGCTTGCCTGTGAAGCCTAAGGACCCCGGTTCGAGGCTCGGTTCCCCAGGTCCCACGTTAGCCAGATGCACAAGGGGGCGCACGCGTCTGAAGTTCGTTTGCAGAGGCTGGAAGCCCTGGCGCGCCCATTCTCTCTCTCTCCCTCTACCTGTCTTTCTCTCTGTGTCTGTCGCTCTCAAATAAATAAATAAATAGTTTAAAAAAAAAATCTTTAGGCCTGGGCTGGTCATTAGCTGTGTGGCCTTGGGCAAGTTACTTCCTTTCTCTGAACCCGTTTTTTCATCTGCAAAATGATGCAACGGGACTAAAGAGATGGCTCAATGGTTAAGGTGCTTGCCAGCAAAGCCAAGACCAAGGTTCCATTCCCCAGTACCTAAGTACAGCCAGATCCACAAGGTGGCACGTGCATCTGGAGTTCCTTTGCAGTAGCTAGAGGCCCTGATGTACCCATTCTCTCTCTCTCTCTCTCTCTCTCTCTCTCTCTCTCACACATACACACACACACACACACACACACAATCTATCTGCCTCTTTCTTTCAAAATAAATAAATAATTTTTTTAAATGATGCACCAACTCCTGCCCTACTTCATGTGGTGCACTGGCGTTCGCTGAGAATGACATGGAAATACTTCGTCTGGGGGGTTTGGGATTGGGCTGGGGACAGAGACCCTTACTCCACTTGTGCCTCTGCTTCTCACCCCACTGTGAGCTGTGAAGTCTGGGACTCCCCCGTCCCCATCACCTGAGGGCTGAGAGTGCTCTCCTCAGCATCTGATTCCTCCTCTTCCTCCGTCTCCTCTCCTTCAGTGTCTGTGTGGTCGTTGTGGTCTTCCTCCTGGGCAGCTGCCAGGTTGTGCAGCCAGGGAACCCGGACCTCACTCTGCCTCCGGGACACCACCTGCATGGCTACTGATGTGCCCCACTGGGCCAGGCTGCTCTGGAGGGGATGACAAGAGACAGGTGGCTAAGCAACTCTGCTGGAGGCCAGCAGCCCCTAGCCATGGGGTTGGGACCAGGAAGAGGTGGTGAGCAGGGCCTGCCTGGCCCCACAGAGGTTTCTTAGAACATTATTGAGTGACAACATATTGCTCAAGGGCACACATCTTTAGCATAGAGGTCTGTGAATGTTTGTAAGCACATTCCTGAGTAACTGTAGCAGATCAAGATAGAGACCATTTCAACATCCCAGAAGGACCTTGCCAGCCATGTCTCCTCAGTCCATAGTGTCCAAAGAGAGTCCACAGTTTAGACTGCTATCGCCATGCAGTCATTTTGGCTTTTATTCTTTTTAGTGCTGGGATGGAACCCAGGGCCCTTGCCCTACTAAGCATACACTTTCCCACCGAGCTCTGCCCTTAGCCTCTTATTTATTATTCTTATTTATTTATTTGAGAGAGAGAGAACCAAAGAGAGAGAGAGGGAGAGAAGAAGACAGAGATGGAGAGAATGGGCATGCCAGGGCCTCTAGCCAGTACAAACAAACTCCAGACGCATGCACCACCTTGTGCATCTGGCTTTTGTGGGTACTGGGGAATAGAGTCCTCAGGCTTCACAGGCAAGTGTCTTACACTCTAAGCCATCTCCCCAGCCCTGTGCCTATTTTTCAACTCATTTGTGTATGTATATATATGTGTGTGTGTGTGGTGTGCATGATAGGTGTGTATGTGGGTAATGTGTGCACACATGGAGGTCAGAGAACCTCTGGGTATTTCTCCTCTTCTTCCAAATTCTTTTGAGACAGGATCTTTCGGTTTTTTTTTAATTACTATTTTAAAATATTATATTTATTTATTTGAGAGAGAAAGAGGGAGGGAGAGAATGGGCCTGCCAGGGCCACAGCAAATGAACTCCACATACATGCACCACCTTGTACATCTGGCTTACATAGGCACTGGAGAATCAAACCTGATTCCTTAGAATTTGCAGGCAAGCGCCTTAATCACTAAGCCATCTCTCCAGGCCCTCTCTTGTTTTTACTGTTGCTGCTTGAAAGCTTCCAGATTCCCCTGCCTCTGCCTCTCATTGCTATAGGCATACTGGGATTGTTCATGCACGCACCACTTTGCATATGACTTTGCTGGGGTGCTGAGGAGGATCAAACTCAGTAAGCAAACATCTTTAACTGCTGAACCATCGAGCCATCTCCCCAGTCCTAGTTTTGAAGTTCATTTGAATGGATCACACAGTGAGTCTCCATTCATGAACATCTGTCATCCAGCATTGTAGTGTGACAGTCACCTTTTCTGATACATGTGGAAGTGCTTCTGTTTCATTTCCATGTGATGTTCCCTTGTGTGAACTCACTATCAGTTACCCATTTTACTGTCAGGGTGGAATGCTTTTGTTTCTGTTTTGTTTGTTTGTTTGTTTTTGTTTTTGTTTTTCAAGGTAGTCTCACTCTAGTCCAGGCTGAGCTGGAATTCATTATGTAGTCTCCCGGTGGTCTTGAACTCACAGCAATCCTCATACCACTGCCTCCCCAGTGCTGGGATTAAAGGCATGTACCACCACACCCAGCTTCTGTTATTATTATTTTTTTTTTTGACGGAGGAATTGACAGAGGGTATCATTATGAAACTGCAGATAACCTGGAACTCACTTATAGACCAAGCTGCCCTTGAACTTGTAGCAATCCTGGCTGATGGTTACAGGCGTGAGCCACCATGCCCAGCTCAGCTTTGCTTTCTATACTTGGCTAATGATGAGGCTGACACAGACATTTTTTTTTTTTTTTTTGGACCCAGGCCTTGCTGTGTTGCCAGGACAATTTCTAACTAGTCATCCTCCTGCCTCAGCATCTTGAGTGTTGGGATTACAGATGTGCATCACCTCATCAAGCTTGAAATGAACATCTTTTAAGTATCATTTAGGGGCTAAAGATATGGTTTAGTTGGTGGAGCGCTTGCTTACTTAGCACACCCAAAGCCCTGGATGCCATCCCCAGCACCACATAAAACCAAGCTCAGTCATGACTATAATCCCAGCATTCAGGAGGAAGAGGCAAGAGGATGAGAAATTCAAGGTCACCCTCAGCTACATAGTGAGTTCCATGTCACTATGAGCTGGAATATGAGAATATGGGCTATATGAGACCCTGTCTCAAAAAAGAATGTCATATGGGGGCTGGAGAGATGGCTCAGTGGTTAAGGCGCTTGCCTGCAATGCCTAATGACCAGGGTACAATTCCCCATTACCCACATAAAACCAGATGCACAAAGTGGTGCATACATCTGGAGTTTGTTTGCAGTGGCTAGCCCTGGAACACCCACTCTCTCTCTCTTGCAAATAATAAATAAAATATTTTTTAAAAGAATGTCAGAGCTGGAGAAATGGCTCGGTGGTTAAGGCACTTGCCTGCAAAGCCTAAGGACCCATGTTTGACTCCCCAGGTCCCGTGTAAGCCAGATGCACAAGGTGGCACATGTGTAAGGTCACACATGTGCACAAGGTGACATAGGCATCTGGAGTTCAATTACAGTGGTTGGAGGCCCTGGCATGCCAATTCTCTCCCACACCCCATCTCCCATTAAAAAAAGCCAGTCTGTTGGGCTTGCCTTTAAAAAAAGAATATCACATGAGAGACAGAAGTGGTCATTTTACAAGCAGGACATCCTTACTTGATAGTGTGAATGGCACACCTGAGTTTTGACCCATGCCAGGCTGGGCCAGGGTAAATGTATCAGTTTCAGCCTTCATTGGTAAATGACCCTCAGTGTAGGGGATGGAGGGAGACTACTCCTACTGTACCCCCGATGGGGCAACAGCACCTGGCACACAGAGAGTTATCACTCACCCAGTTGAGTGAGTCAGGCCTGACAGTGCTTTTAAAAGTACCACTTGGGGCTGGAGAGATGGCTTAGTGGTTAAGCACTTGCCTGTGAAGCCTAAGGACCCCGGTTCGAGGCTCGGTTCCCCAGGTCCCACGTTAGCCAGATGCACAAGGGGGCGCATGCGTCTGGAGTTCGTTTGCAGAGGCTGGAAGCCCTGGCGCGCCCATTCTCTCTCTCTCCCTCTATCTGTCTTTCTCTCTGTGTCTGTCGCTCTCAAATAAATAAATAAATAAATTTTTTAAAAAGTACCACTTAAGGGCTGAAGAGATGGCTTAGCAGTTAAGGCACTTGCCTGCGAAGTCTAAGAATGCGTGCTTGAATCTCCAGGTCCCATGTAGCCAGATGCAAAGTGATGCAAGCATGCAATGTCACACACGTGCATGACAGTGTGTACGCATCTGGAATTGGTTCACAGTGGCTGAAGGGCCCTGGCACACCCATGCTCTCTCTCTTTCTTTCTCTCTTTCTCTCTTTCTCTCTTTCTCTCTCTCTCCTCTCCTTGTTTCTCTCTCTCTCAAAAAATAAAAATAAATAAAAGTATCACTGAAGCCAGGCATGGTGGCACACACCTCTAACCCCAGCATTCAGGAGGCTGAGGCAGTAGGCTAACTATAAGTCTAAGTTGAACTTGGTCTACATAGCAAATTCCCAGGGTCCATAGCAAAATCCTCTCTCAAAAAAAAAAGATGGAGAGGGCTGGAGGGATGGCTTAGCGGTTAAGGTGTTTGCCTGCAAAGCCAAAGGACCCAGGTACTATTCCCCAGGACCCAAATTAACCACATGCACAATGGGGTACATGCATCTGGAGTTCGTTTGCTGGGGCTTGAAGCCCTGGCCCACCCATCCTCAATCTCTCTCTCTGTCCCCCTTTCTCTGTCAAATAAATAAATTAATTAAATTAAAATTTTTAAAAAAGATGGAGAGAAAAATTCCACTCATATGCAGGCTTGGTGGCACATAACTATAATCCCAGCACTTGGAAGGCTGAAGTAGGACTGCCACAAATTCAGGTCCAGCCTGGGCTACAGAATGAAACCTTATCACAAAATAATAAAATAAATATTATTATTATTAAAATATAAATTAAAAAATAAATAAAAGATCAAGTAAAATTACCACTCACAAGATGATTGAGAAGTAGTCATTTTTTGCTGACTTTTCCTTTATTTATTTACTTATTTTTCAGTGCTGGAGCATGTGACATCATACATTTTAGGCAGGCACTCTGCCACTGCTCCAGCCCCAGACCAAATTCCATCTTCATGCTTTCATGTTGCTTTTTGTTTTCTAAGATAGAGTTTCACCATGTAGCCCTGACTGGTCAGGAACTCACTGTGTAGACCACACTGGTCCCAAACTTAACAATACTTCTACTCTGCTTCTGCCTCCCAAGTGCTGAGATTACAGGTGTGTATTAAATGTTGCTTCAATTTCCCTTTTTTTCCCCTTTCATTTCTTTTTCTTTTTCTTTTTGGCTTTTTGAGGGAGACTGACCTGGAATTCACTGTGTAGTATCAGGGTGGCCTTGAACTCACAGCAATCTTCCTACCTCAGCCTCCCAAGTGCTGGGATTAAATGAATGTGCCACCATGCCTGGCTCTTAGTTTGTTTCTGTTTTTCAATATTTTTATTTTTATTTATTTGACAGAGAGAAAGAGGGAGAGAGAGACAGAATGGGTGTGCCAGGGCCTCCAGCCACTGCAAACGAACTCCAGACACTTGTGCCACCTTATGCATCTGGCTAACATGGGTCCTAGGGAATTGAACCTGAGTCCTTTGGCTTTGCAGGCAAATGCCTTAACTGCTAAGCCATCCCTCCAGCCCTGTTTTCTTTTTTTAATTTTATTTGTAAAGATTTTCATTTAATTATTAGAGTCAGAGAGAGGGATGGGAAGGAGTCAGAGAGAGTGAGAATGGGCACTCCAGGGCATCTAGCCACTGCAAATGAACTCCAGATGCATGTGCCACCATGTGCATCTGCCTTACCTGGGACCTGGAGAATCAAACCTGGGTCCTTAGGCTTCACAGGCAAGTGCCTTAACTGCTAAGCCATTTTTCCAGCCCTTGTTTTTTTTGGTTTTTTTTTTTAGTATTTTATTTATTTCTTTATTTGAGAGTGAAAGAAAGAGGGGGAGGGAGAGAGAGAATGGGTGCACCAGGGCCTCTAGCCACCGCAAACGAACTCCAGATGCATGCTGCACCATGTGCGTCTGGCTTTACATGGGTACTGGGAAATCAACCTTGGGACCTTAGGCTTTTCAGGTAAGTGCCTTAACTGATAACTCATCTCGCCAGCCCTTAGTTTCTTATTAAAGTTCTTTAGACCGGGTGTGGTGGCACACACCTTTAATCCTGCATTTGGAAGGGAGGCAGAGGCAGGAGGATTGGTGGAGTTTGAGGCCACCCTGAGACTACATAGTGAATCTCAGGTCAGCCTGGGCTACAGTGAAATTCTGTCTCGAAAAGCCAAAAAATTACAAGAACAAAGAAAGGGAAATGTCCCTAAGAGAGAAAATAGAACCCTGCTTAGTTGTGCTAAGCTGCATGGGGAAGCAGCTTGACCTCCGTGTGGTCAGGACAGAGATCAGAAGCCGCTCGAAGGGACTTCAGAGACCTGCAAGCAGCCAGGGAAGAGCGCTAGCTACACTCTCTCACCACGGGACAGGTTTTGTGATTTACTCGTTTAAGGACAATGACTGACAATGACACTCCTCACTGCATGGATAGCGGATGAGAGGCGTCCTCACTCCCACACTGGTGGGAGGCCCATAGCAAGAGTCCTACTTGGAGTGGGGATGAAGGCTGAGGATATTAAGGAGACTCAGATAGAGAATGGGGGGTGGGGAGGCAGAAATAAGTAGTGGGCAGGAGCATTCTAGCAAAGGTAGCTTGATGCTCAACTCATGTTCTGTCCTTTCCCCCTGTGGCCTGGACAACTAGACCACCACATCTCTAAAGACCCCTGTCCTTAGACCCAAAGTCCCAGGCTAGCTTGGAAGAAAGAATGTCACGTGACAGGAGGACTGCGGAGTAGGATCAGGCAGAGCTCAGGAAACTCACCAGGGGTGCCACCCCCGGGATCCACATGGCCAGGGCATGGCCCTGCTTCAGTGCCCAGGCTGTGGTCTGCATGGTCTGTTGAGAGAGGGTGTTGGCCAGGGTCCCGACCCTGCTCAGGAGACTCGGCTTGGCTTTGGGAACCTTCTGGGCCCTCTGGCGTCCAGGAGCAGGGGCTGGGTAAAGATTTGAAGATAACAAAGGAAAAACAGATTAGAGAGGGCTTGGGGACACTGGACTGTGCCCTGAGATGAGGCCAGCAGTCATCTTACTTCCATCACAAACTCGCTGGCCATGTGCCAATTCACTGCCACTTCTTACAGCCGGGATGCGGGGACTAAAGGTTATGGGTCCTTCTGAAGGTCTCAGGGTGTGTATGGGGAGGCCAGGGCAGGTTCTTCCCTATCCCAGAGCAGAGCCGAGAAGCAAGTCCTGCAGCCTCCCACTGATCCCTGGGTGCTGAGCTCCAGCTGGCTCCCAGAGTAGCAAGCCAGACTCAATGACACATACCTGGCTCCTCCTTAGCCTGCGGGACAAGGAGCTCAACAACCTTCTCAATGCTGCCCAGGGCCAGGTCGGCTCCTCCAGAGGCCAGTCGCCCAACTCGGGTGTTGGCAGCATACTCCATAGTGTCTTTGGCCACCCCCCAGGCAAGCTCGCAGCCAGCCAGAGTGGTCCCCAGAACCTTCTCTGAAGTGTTTGTGATGGGCACGCTGATGCTATTCCTGGCGCTGCGAAGGCGGGTAGAGATGGTTCCCTTCAGCTCAGAAGCGATCTGGGGGGATGTTTGGGGGACAGTCAGCACTAGGTGTTTCCGTTGCAGGCCTTAGGAGGGCCACCCTCTCAGAGCCTTAGGACCTGAACCCAGCCCCCTGGAGGTCATTGTCTAAAGGCCCACAGACTAGGCATAGTGACACATCTGTCTTGCCAGCACTCAGGAGGCTGAGGCAGGAAGATTGCCATGAGTCTTACACCAGCCTGAGTTACATAATGAGATCCAACCTATCCTGGACTATAAGGTGAAACTTGGTCTCACAAAAAAACAAACAAACAAACAAACAAAAAAAAAAAACCCTACCAGACATGGTGGTTAATCCTAGCACTTGGGAGGTAGAGGTAGGAGGATCACCATGAGTTTAAGGGCACCCTGAGACTACATAGTGAATTCCAGGTCAGCCTGGGCTAGAGCAAGACCCTACCTCAGAAAACAAACAAACAAACTAAACTAAATAAGGGGCTAGGGAGATGTCTTAACACTTAATAGTGCTTAAAGTCAAACATGCCCACCTAACTTCAATTCCACAACACTCATGTGAACAGCTGAGCAAGGCCACACAGGTCTATAACTCCAGTCCTGCAGTAGGAAGAAACTGGAGAATCACTGGGCTCCTGCTGACTTGAAAAAAAAAATGCCAGGCATGGTGGCACATGCCTTTAATCCCAGCATTCAGGAGGCAGAGGTAGGAGGACTGCTGTGAGTTCAAAGCCATCCTGAGAATACAGAGTGAATTCCAGGTCAGCCTGAGCTAGAGTGGGACCCTACTTCAAAAAACCAAACCAAAACAAAACAAAACAAAAAACCTGTGAAAATGGCAGCTCTGGGTCAAATGAGAGACTCTGTCTCAAGGAAATGGGGATAAGTGAAGGGCCCGATGTTCTCCTCTGGCCTCTGCACATGTATGCACACAGGATATGTGCATCTGCACACACACATCACATACTCTGCACACACAATGCTCCAACCCCAAAAACAAACAAACAAATCAAAGAGGCCTAGGGGACTGGTAGGAATATGTAGGAAAGGGCTCCTCCCTCTCTGGGCCAGCCACGGATCTTCTGGTTTCTTCACAACATGTCACTACTGCTGAGGTCCTGCTCAGCCTGCCAAGACAGCCCCAAAGCCTCCCCATCCTGTTACCCTGGCTCACACAAAGCACCCCCCTTCCAAATCCATGTGCTGAATTCTGCTCACCTGCCCCTCTGCATTTATACAGGTGGATAGATGTTGGATACAGAGATTGATACAAGCTCTGCACTCGAATAATTTGTCTTCTCCTTCACTTTCGTCTGGGAGCACCTTTGTGACAAAGGCATGTTGCCCTTTTATCTAGACACTGTGGGGTGCTGGGAGTGAAGACTACTGGGAAGTGAAGAGCCAGACAGGTCTGCTTGCATATGGTCTTGACTTTGGGCTATGTGTTCTTATCTGTACAATGTGAGTAACAAGGATTAACTGAGAGGTTCCATGAAGCCCATGTATGGCCACTGGCAAAGGCTGGGCTCAGGGAAGGTTGGTGGCTTGGATAGGTGGTTGGTTCCTGAAATAGACAGGTCTAAACAAGCTTATCCCTACAAGGCGCATAACATAGGTCTTATCAGAGCCATCATAGGATAACTATATGGCCAGGGAAAGTTCAGTCTCACAGTCTGTAAATGGTCTGATCTCAAGGACATGAGAGTATGATGCTGACATCTTAATGAATGTGGCCCCAAATCTCAGGCAGCTGTTGCCACCAAGTGGTCCAGTTCAGGGCCACGGAGCCTCGGATCCCAGGGCTCAGATATCAGGAGGCTTTGCAAAGAGCACACAGCCTGTAGTCCCAGATACTCTGCTTCCGCCTGGCTCCATAGGAGAGGAAGAGGGGCCTCCAGCAACCTAGGAGGACCCTCACCCCACGAACACAGATGCATAGTCATGGCATCTGCTCCTCTTTTTCCTGAGAGGAGGCCACATTGGAATGTGATGAGCACTAGGGGACAGGAAGGGAGGACTCACCTTTTCTGGAGGGTATTGGAGGGCCGGGATCTTTTCCTCCAAGTGGTCCAGGCCTCTGCAGGCCAGCTCATTGGCAGCCGTGACTGGAAGGGAAAGGCTGTGTTGGGGTGAGCCCTGCCCTGTCCTTGAGGAGCTATCAGTAGTGTCTGCTCCAAAGCAAATACCTTAATGTGCCGGGCGTGGTGGCACACATCTTTAACCCCAGCACTTGGGAGGCAGAGGTAGGAGGATCACTGTGAGTTCAAGGCCTCCCTGAGACTATCAAGTGAATTCCAGGCCAGCCTGGGCTAGAGCAAGATCCTACTTCAAAAAAGAAAGAAAATACCTTAAGGTCTGTGGATCCCCATGCTGCCTAGCAGGCACGTGGACCCAAGGCCCTTCGCTAGATTTAGCTCCCATCTGTTTGTGACTGCCTGAGACTGGGGCCCATTTTCAGGTCAGGGAGACCTGCACGCAAAGTACTGCACCTCTGTCTGCATAGCATGTGGCTTCAGCAAGGCCCACCTCTGGACCTTAGCCTCTGCTTTTGTGAAATACGGACATGTGGCGCCTACATGAATCCGCTACATGGATCACCACTGCACACTGTTCTCTCCCTCGTCCTCCCTGTCTCCCTGATAAGGACTGGGAAAGGGAATGAAGAAGAGGGAGAACGCGGGTGTGGGTGGGTGTCAGGTGGCAGCAGGACCAAGCCGAGGTCTGCTTAGTCCTGAGGATGACAAACTCCCAGTAGGAGACAGAGCAACACCATGCTGTTCCTTGCCCTGGCTTTTTAACCTCCAGATGGTTGAACGTTGAAGGGAGTCACAGGGGAGAGAAAAGAGTTGCTTGGGGGGCCGGGGGGGCAAGCCACAGAGAATGCAGATGCTCCAAGGGGACATGGGCTCTGTGGTCGTGGTCATGGATGGAGGCCACAGTTTTAAAGAATGTTTATAGATATTCTTTCACCTTTCTTTAAAGTAGCAGACAACCCAGATGACAGCTACTGGATGACTGGGCAGGAAAGGAGCAAGTACTTAAGGGCTTTGCAGAAATGCTCACATACCCACAATTTTCTATTTGGATGGTAGAAGGAGTTAGACTTCTTGTAACTGTTGGGGTTCCCCTCATCCCAGTCAAGAGGTGTGGCTTGGTGACCATATTTTCAGATGGGGTAAAACGATAGACACAGGGCAAGCCTGGGCAGGGTCACAGGGACCCTTGTCTTCCCCTGCGGGGGCACTGGCCAGTAGCTCTCTGCTGCCCCTGCCTGTCAGGAGCTGGTATCATCATCAGCTGGGCAGGTTAACTTTCCCTCTCCTTCGGTGCCCTTCAGCTGTCCTGCCAGCCCTGGAGCTGGCTGCCCCTGCCTCTGCGCCAGACTCTGCTGGTTCTAGCTGTGACTGACTTTGCTGGGTTTGGAGCTAGGGTGGGTGTCTGGTCTGCCACCTCCACCACTGTCACCACTGCCCACATAGATCTGCTCATCTTCCTTGCCCCCTGCAAATTATTGGTCCATCTTTGCCAGCCTAGGACATCCTAGGCTGGGCCATCGCTGAGGCGTGTATACATGCAAAGGGATCTGTATCTAAGCCTCTGCAGCTACAGACGAGAAGAGAGGAGATGAGATACAGGCAGCAAGAGGGCGGGGGCAGTCAGGCAGATGGACAAGCAAGTTAGCAGATGATCAGACAGAATGGCAGGTGGGTAGTGAGTGTCAGTGGAAAGGTGGGCAGCTGCCAAGTGCCATGAGGACTCACACTGCGTGGACAGTCTGCGGACCACCGGCTCCATGCTCCAGGCAGCCAGGTTGCTGGCGCTCTGCATTCCCTTCTCGTAGGCATTGCACACAGAGGCTACCAGGGGATGGGCTTCCTTGGTGCTGGTGTAGGTCTTCTGGAAGCACTCACAGGTGCCGCTTACCACGGGTAGCTGCAGGACTCGCTGCAGCACATTCTCCTGCTCCTGTCAGCAAGGGAGCATGCTTGAGTTATCCTCTGCCTACTAGGAAGGTGACCCCAGGGTCATAGTCTATCGGTTAGGCTAGCCAGAGCCCAAGTGAACTGACAGGAGCCAAGGTCAGAGCTTTCTCTGAATGCCCCAGTCATGGGAGCACCGGGGAACCCACAGGGAAAATGAGAGCCAGTCTGCCATGCCTTTCTGATTACCACCTAGAGCTCCTGAGGTGATCTGTGTTCTCCAAGGACCAGGCCAAACGCAATCCTATTCCTGGCTGGTAGGGAGCAAGTGGCTGACATTTCTATCTGGAAGTCTCAGTCCACTGCAAACTTCTGGCTTCACTGAAACATTGTCCTGATCCTTCTGAGACCCTGCCTCCTTGTCTGTGGATCCTGGACCACTGCCAAATATGTTCACCTTCCCTCCCACAACCCCCTCTGCCACCTGGAATGCCACTCTCTCACCATCACTTCCTCTGTGGGGCATTTGGTTGTTGCTGTTTTGAGATAGGGCCTCATGTAGCTCAGACTGGCCTCAGGTTCACTATGTGTCTAAAGATGCCCTGATTCTCCCGCTTTCATCTCCCGAGAGCTGGGCTTGGAGTTGTGCACCATCATGCCTGGCTTCCGCCTCTCCTTCATGGCTGTGCCTGGCTCTGAGTGGTCTCTACATCTACCACACCATGCTGTGATAATGTGTGTTCTTGTCCTCTTTCCCAGTAGAATGTCATCTCTATTTCCCCAGGGCCCAGCTGAAAGCCAGAAACGTTAGCTGGAGACTTATAAGTCACAGTCAGGGCTGCATCTTGTGGAATGTATTAGTTTAGATCTGTCCACCCAGAATCTTGGCCCCAAAGGTCTCACAGACAGACTCCTTCCCAGAATGTCTCTGTTAGACTTATGTCTGGATGTCTTCTTGGGTAGGAATGCTCCCTTCACATGGTGCCCTGGACCTTTTGTCGGACAGCTTTCTCAGCCGAATCCTCCCCTCCCCCAACCTCTGGAACAGCCCAGGGCAAATCTACTTCACCATATGTAGGGTGGCCTTTCATATATTTCACCATCCCTGTCTCCCTGTAGAATCACTTCTCCATAGGATATTGTTCCAGTGCCTAGCTTAGCTTAGAAATGGTTTGCATCATGGTCTAGTGACCCTCTCTTCTGGACATGTTACAGTCAAGCCTGGTCTTTCTTAAACTAACACTCAGACTTGAAGCAGGAGCTGTAGGTGAGTGTGAACCCATGACGTGCAGTGGTACCATTGCTTCTTCAGGGGTGCTGAGCACCTATTAAAGCCTTTCACTTTGGCAGCACTCACGTAGTTAACTTTAGGAAATGGAAAGAGCCAGGTGTGGTGGTACACACCTTTAATCCCAGCACTCAGGAGGCAGAGGTAGGAGGATCACCATGAGTTCAAGGCCAGCCTGGGACTATAGAGTGAGTTGATTTCCAGGTCAGCCTGGGCTAGAGTGAGACTCTACCTTGAAAGAAAACAACAACAACAAAAAATGTAACACGGACTGGAGAGATGTCTTAATGGTTAAGGTGTTTACAGGCAAAGCCAAAGGACCCCAGTTCAACTCTCCATGACCCACATAAGCACAAGGGGGTGCATGTATCTGGAGTTTGTTTGCAGGGGCTGGAGGCCCTGGTGTGCCCATTCTTTCTCTTTGTCTCTCTGCCTTTTTCTTTCTCAAATAAGTAAATAAAAATAAAGTTTTGGTTCTTTTTTAATGTAACATGAACAAACTCTCCAGGTCTGATTTGTCTGCTCTAATGGCAGGGTTCTGCCCTGGGTGGGAGGAACTGGCCCATTCTTCCTGCAGGAAGCTGAGCCATCGAGGGATCCTCATGGTCACTGGGCATATCAGGCCACAGTATGCTGGTTTTCCATGTAGCAGTGGAGTTGGCTTATCAGAATAAGTAAAGGATATTTGTGTGTAGGAAACATCTTCTTTATTTTGGACAGCACCTTCAAGGATTGTTTCAGACAAAGCTGAAGGAGAAAGGGATGCAAGGAAAGGGAGAAATCACCTTCACTTGGGAAAGCTCAACAATTCTTGTGATCATTCCACAACTCTGTGTGGGTTATGACTTAGTACAAAGCAAACTGGTAGTCCCTAGTACAAAGGCTAGATGAAGCCTAACTTGGGAGAAGATGGGTATTGTATAGGATCACACATCTTACATTTCACTATCTGAACTACACCTGAATCAGAGGCTTTGCAAAGGCATAAAGTATACTTAAAAGTATCAGAATCTCTCCAAGTCACAAGGAAAACCAGATCAGAGAAATCAGAGATAAATGCTGAACAGAGATAAATACAGAACATACATGGCAGCATAGGCTGTGCACCAAGGAGCCACCAGTCACAGGATGAATGAAGGTGTCAGCCACAGAATATATTGGCTGTGCATGGAATATGCATTCCACTTGGGTGGTAAGCAGAAAGCAAACTTTTGCCTCCATTTCTCCTCAGCTCCCCATCCAGTATTTCTGTCCTTTGCTCCAAGGAACTTAGTTTCCTTCTCCTTCCTTCCTTCCAACTTGAGAGTGACAGACGGAGAGAAAAAGAGGCAGAGAGAGAGAATGGGAACAACAGGGCCTCCAGCCACTGCAAGCGAACTCTAGATGCATGCGCCACCTTGTGCACCTGGCTTACGTGGGTCCTGGGGAATCTAGCCTTGAACCGGGATCCTTAGGCTTCACAGGCAAGTGCTTAACCGCTAAGCCATCTCTCCAGCCCCAGGAACTTAGTTTTTGATAGACATCTTTTCTTTTCCTCAGCTCCTCCAAAAGCCCCCCTGCCAAGTTCAGTGAATGTAGGAATTTATGTGTCATAGTCAGTGAACTACCATTTTAATCTAGACATATCTTGTTCCACATCCCCAGACTCTCCCTCTCTGCTTTTTCCTCTCTCCTTAGCTGTCCATTGCTGAGTTCGGGTTACTTACAGGGAGGTCTCCATCCAGCAGGGTTGGGTCCTTGTTCACTGCCATCGTCGCTCTTCACACTGTAAAGCAGAGTCCCTGGTCCATCAGAAACCCTCACTCAGGCTTGAACTCTATAGGGTCCTTCCCTGTCCTCTTGACTACCCACCAGGCCTGGGCTGCCCGAGAGCTCAGCTGCTCTAGCAGATGACACTAGGTTGGAGAGCTGAATGTCACATAAAAGGCCACTCCTTAGAGTCCCAAAGCAATGAGTTGCTCCACAGCCTTCTGCTCAAGACTGAAGTTTCTTATAAGGATTCAAGATAAGAAATGAAAAATGCAGGTAACCATGAGATAAAAGGTTTTAGATAAAGCCCAACTAAGGTTCTTAGATTATGGTCCCAAAGAGACTAAAACAATGAGTTTCAAGTGTAGTTTATTTCTTCATGATTAATTGCTCCTTTTCTAAACAAACATCCCATCCCTTTATACTAAGCTGGGTAAATAGTCACCAAAAACCTAGCTGTGCTTCTGGAAAAGCTAGGGGCCCCAGAATAGCTACTCTAAACTCCTGGTCTTTCATCCCAAATCATTCCCTCAGTGTTTTTTCCTGTAGGTCTCTTCATCCCCAGGAAAATTCCCAAGAGGCCTGTTCCCTCAGCTCCTTTCCTTAAGCACTCATAAGCAAGCCAGGTAAAGTGGACACCCCGGGACCCCACACTCACTGCAGCTGACGGCCGGCCGCCTCAGTCTCAGAGAGCCCGGGCTGCAGAGCGTCTCCTCAACAGAAACACTTCCAGCCACTCCAGGGGAGTCTTGGGCAATGTTCCTCAGGCCTCCCAGCTGGAGGAGGGCAGAGAGGAAGAGAAAGCTGGGCCAGTCAGTTGTCATGGTTATTTGACCCAGAGTCCCTTGGGCTTATCCTAACTTCTATCCAGACATTTACCCAACAAAGAGGGAGGTGGACCATAGAACTAAAGGAAGGCCAGGCCCAGAAGAGTTCCTATGCCAGTTCCATAGTATTTGTGGTCTTCAACTGACAAAAACAGATTTCCATGAAGATACTGGGATAGATGTCATTAAATGCCTAACCTGTAAAGTTCCATATAACTCCATAATCTTCAGTCCATTTCCCCAGAGGGTTCCACAGGAGCTTTCAACACAGTTCTCCTAGTGTTATTTGCTAGCAAAGGCAAATTTTGAACAGTTTGCTGTGAACTTATGTGGACACAGGAGGGTTCAGCCTTTGACTGCGGAGGTAACTCTCAAAGAAGACAAGGCAGAACTGGGAATCAAGTCCTTTCAAACTCTGTAAATTCCTAGAGTTCAAGAAAACATTGAAGATAGGACTCAGATTCAAGCCCAAGTTCTAGGTTCTGATTTCAAAGACAATGAAGCATGATAGTGTAAGGCAGAGTCTTCAGACTGTCTAGGAAGGGCCAATTTATTAAAATGGGTAAGAGAGGGCTGGGAAGATGGCTTAGCAGTTGAAGGCACTTGTTTGCCTAGTCTATCAGCCTGAGTTTAATTCCCAAGCCAATCATGCATGGCTCAAGCATCTGGTGTGTGTTTATAGCAGCAGCAAGAGGCCTTGGCATGCCCATACATGCACATCCAAGTAAGTAAATACAACTTAAAAAATGGATAAAAGTTGGGGTGGTGATGCACATCTTTAATCCCAGCCCTTGGGAGGCTGAGGTAGGAGGATCACTCTAAGTTCAAGACCACCCTGACTACATAGTGAATTCCAGGTCAGCCTGGACTAGAACAAGACCCTACCTTGAAAAAACAAACAAAAAAAATGGATAAGAGCATTAGTGTTCCTTGATGTCACAAACAATAGGATCAAGAGAGGTTGGGATCTGAGTTTGGATGCCCAACACCCCACATGAAAGCTGGGCATACGTCTGCATCTGTAATCCCAGAAATGGAGAGGGGGAGGCAAGGGGAACCTCTAGAATGTGCTGGGTAGCTAGCAAATTGGTGTGAAGTCAGTGAGCTCCAGGTTTGGTAAACCTGCTAATAAGGTGGAGAGCAATTGAGGAAGACACTTGACCCCAGTCTCTGGTCCCTAAATGCACCATGTGCACCAGGACACCTAAGTGTGCCCATACCTGTATGAGCATACACATTTATACATCTTCCTGTGGTATAATAGGGCAGGGACTGAAAAATCAGAAAAGGAGGGACTAAGAAATATGTGATACATGTCACACTTATCAGTCCACACTGGGCTCTTAAGATATGACTGTCCTGGAGGGGAAGGAGTGTACAAAGCAGTGGCCTCTGTCCTCACTTAGATGATCTGGGAGGCTGTACTGGACAGCAACCCAGGCTAAAGGGCAGCCTGCCTTCTCCAGAGAAGGCTTTTTGCCAGGGAGGGTATAGGGCTTGGTGCCTGAAAGCTCTGCTGACAAAGCTGGTCCTTTGGCTACTTTAGCTGGGATTCTAGAATGTGGGCGAAAGGTGAGAAGTGAAAGGGCTAGGCAAGCTGCCAGGGAAGGAGGAAATGCCAGCAGCAGAGGCATTGAGCCTGGAGCTCTGTCTTTTCCTTTTACACTGCTTCCTCTCACCACCACATGGAGAGCAGAGATCTGACCATCCTGCTCACAGGTGGGTCCCCCAAACCAAGACTAGCACCCAAACATTTGTTGAATACTCAACAATGTTCAGTTGGAATGTGTGGGTGTGTGCCCCTATAAAGGGCTTTTTTAGTTTGTGGAATTCCTCAGGAATATGGAGGCACGGGGTGGGGTTAGTTGGAAAGAACAAGCATGCATAAGAGCTTCATACACACTCTAGAGGACTGGCACTTCCCCACACCACCTGCCCTAACCTGAAGAGGCCAAGAAATACCAAAATGCCCCTGAACTTTAGACAGACCTCTCCCCAGGCACACACCAGCCAGCCAGCTGGTGCCAGGCTGCTGTGGAGCACCTCAGCAGGGCAGCCGTCGGATAGCTCTAGGAGGGAAGTTCTCAACTCAGAGCCTTCCTGAGGCAGTCTCCCTGTGTCCTCCTATCCTGCAGCTGCCAGCCAGCGCTCCCCATCGGCTGCTGGACTGCCTTCCTTAATTCTCCAATCCCAAACACATCCACAGATACATCGGTCAATTTTGTTTACAAATTTATTGGACATAATCTGTTTAGTACAAATAGTTGTTTAAACTTATTTCTTTGCCCTAGCAGCTTTCATTTCTCTTAAAAAATACCTGAAAATGTTTTCTCAAGTCACATACTTTGATCACTTTATAAACACAGAGAAACAAGGACCTGAGTCTACCTTTCAAGTCTTCATCACTTTTATGGGAAATAATTATTCAGTGCATATTTCTCATTTCCATTCAGACAGATGATACGGCCTCACTGGTGGTGCCGACACTGGTCTACCTGATAGCACCCTGTATCCCTAGTTAACTCCCCTCAAACTAAAGGAGGTCAAAAGAAAAACCCACACCTGAGATGGAAAGTAAAAAGAAAAGTTAATGCCACTGACTCTTTAACATCTCATGTCCTTGTAACTGGCCATGACTGCTCTTTTCCACCTGTCCAAGTCACCCTATAAGCAAGTCTCAGAGAACTGTGACCTTCCTACATTCACAGCAGATAGGAAACATTTAGCTGCATACATTTTAATGAAAAATAATGTGAAATTTCTCAAACTTTCATGTAATGTTAAATCAATTAGATATCTCTAGATTGTTTTAGTTTTTGTAGACTATATAATCCACTGTCAAAAGTTCCTAGTCATGAAGGTAAGAGGCAAAAGGCAGATGACTCTGGAGCCTGGCATTCTATTGAAGGCCACAGATGCCACAGAAAATGCCCTGGGAAGGAAATCAGAATGAGTCTCTGATCTCACTGTTGTTTGCTTTCCAGTGTCAATGTCCATATCTGTCAAGTCTACCTACATAATAGGCACTGCTGTGACCTTCCACCTACTTTTTCCTCGGTTCTCTCCTACTTCACTTTGCTTACTCACTGCGTTACAGAGAGACTTCTCCCCATAGACACAACTTATACCATGAATGTGCTCATGCTTTTCTGTCTCCTTTCAGGCATGGCAAAGACATAATGCATTAATGGCCAGGGCCCACAAGCTAAGAGACTCTTAAGTCCAGTTCCCCTCCATCCTGGTAATGCCATCTGTGGAGGTGGGGGAGCAGTAAGTGATGGGAGGAAAAGGAGGCCTTTACCAGTGTGGAGACTACTGTGCACCAGCTGCTGTACTGTCTGAAGCCAAGGGCCCACATAGTCCAGTCCACGTGCATATTAGTGTCCACATATTAGTTTGATTGAGTGTATTTCAATTTTTATTCATTTAGCAAAATTTAAGTCTTAAATGCACAAAGAGATGCTCAGTAATGTTAGTTTAGGGAAAATATTCAAAAATTCAGAAATGACTTCACCAGTTTAAAAATGGTATCAGCCTTCTGCTCACATTCCAGGTTGGTAGACACTCCCGTGAAAATCTTAAACACAGTAAGACATGGGTTATGGCCAACCCAGATTACTAAAACATCAGCTTTACAGCCTCTGAGCACCCTAGCAGATCTTCAGCTTCATCTGAGGGTACACTATAGTGATGATTCCAGCCAGGGAGGACACAAGACCTCCAAGTCCAATGATGCCAGGATTGGACTTATAGATCCCTAGCTGGTTCAAAGGGATCAGTATGTCACAGAAGTTCTTCACTGTGTCCAGAAGCAAGGGAGGATGCCGCTTCAGAGATCGGAATAAGAATAGGAGAAAGGACTGGAGCCACTCAGTTTCTTCATCAATCACACTATAGCCAAGAGGATCCTGGGATGATTTCTCTACCTTCACCTTGTCGTGTGCAACCCGTCCCATCTGCAGGGTGATTTCATATAGATCTCTGACCAGGCTCAGAAGAAGAAAATAGTAGTAGTGGCGGGCAGACCACATTTGCCATTTCTCTCTGTTGTTGCCAGAGGTCAGACCTACATTCTTCGCCCAGAGTACAGCATCACAGATGAAATAAACAACACGGTTCAGGTTGGCTAATGTTAGGCATAAGCGAGGCACGGGGTCAGTGGCCTGGATACTCTGCTCAGTTGCCTGGATGGCATGGACCACATTGCCTAGTCTGAACCCTGTAAGAAGAACCCACAGAATTAACAGTTATTTCATTTGTACTTAATGGGAAGGCACAAGAATCCCTGGGTGAGGAGCCAGCACTGGTATCTTAACAACTGATGGCTGTTTGAGGCTCAGCCCTAGCTTAGGAAAGGAGGAGGACTTTATAGGATGTTAAGGACCCCTACAATGATCCTGCAAAACACAAAAGACAGTGGTTTTTACAATTTGTCACTCCCATGCCAGGGAACACCTTAACAAAGACTTCCATTATAGTCTAGGCAAACCTAACCATGAGTGTAGATTGCTATGTGACACGGCCCCAATTCTTCACAATGACTAGCATAACATGAACTCCAGGTACAGCATTCTTGTATATCTCAGTCATTTTCAAGACGAAAGATTGCCTTAGTACTGGGCATGGTGGTGCATGCCTTTAATCCCAGCACTTGGGAGGTAGAAGAGGTAGGAGAACCTGTGAGTTCAAGGCCACCCTGAGACTACATAGTGAATTTCAGGTCAGCCTGGACTACAGCAAGATCCTACCTCAAAAAACAAACAACAAGCAAAAAAAGGATTGCCTTAAAAACAAACATTACCAGGGGCTGGGGACATGGCTCAGCAATTAAAGGTGCTTGTTTGCAAAGCCTGCTGGCTTGGAGTTCAGTTCCCCAGTACCCCTGTAGAGACAGATATACAAAGTAGTCTATGGGTCTGGGGTTTGTTTGCAGCAGCAGGAGGCCTTGGCAAACCCATATTCTCTCTCTCTCTCTCTCTCTCAAATGAATAAAAATATTAAAAATAGGGCTGGATAGATGGCTTAGCAGTTAAGGCGTTTGCCTGGAAGCCTAAGGACCCAGGTTCAACTCCCCAGAATCCATGTACGCCAGATGCACAAGGTAATGGATACATGCACTCAAGGTGGTGCATGTGTCTGGAGTTCAATCATAGTGGCTGGAGGCCTGGGCACACTACTTCTCTCTCATAAATAAAAATAAGTAAAAATAAACCACTGGGATGGAGAGATGGCTTAGCAGTTAAGGTGCTTGCCTGCAAAGCCCAAGGACACAGGTTCAATTCTCCAAGTTCCACATAAGCTGATGCACATGGTGGTGGTACATGTGTCTGGAGCTCATGTGCAGTGGCTAGTGGCCCTGGCATACCCACTCTCACTCACTCTTTCTCTCCCTCTTTCTCTAATAAATAAATAAAAATATCATTTGGGCATATCTCTGGTCTGAACCCCACGTGGCTACCTCCTATGAAGAAGACAAAGTAGAAATGGTATGATTTAGTGGACAGGGTAATTAATATGGTCACATAAAGCTCCTAGTTGAATTAACAAACTGCTATATCCTCACAGAAGCATGCAATTTTGTCATTTAGGGATAATATGCCCATGTGTATTCACTGGGAACCCAGAAAATGAATGACAGTCCTAAGTATTATGATGAATATGAAAAAATTAAGTTTTTCTTTATATTTTTATTGATTTATTTGAGAGAGCAAGGCCG